>NC_057810.1:703541827-703666602 GCF_018294505.1 Triticum aestivum | reverse complement strand
AGATCTAGTTAGGGGGCAAATAGGTCACTTAACTAAATCCTACATCTACCTAGCTACCTAATTTGGGAGGAGACAACTTCAACTAGTGGAGGGGAAAGGAAAAAGAGAAAGGAGATGCATTAATGGAGGTGGTGTAGTTAGGTAGGAGTAATGAAGAGAGAGAAAGGTGGATAGAAGAGAGAGAGTAATGGGGGAGAAGTATTGAGGAAGAAGAAGAGTGAGAGTGGGAGCATGTGGGGGAGGTAGGGGGAAGGGAAGAGAGGAGGGGGAGGGTAGGGACGGGTGGGGAAAAGGTGGTGGGTTGGTGCGGGTTAGCAGTAGCGCGGGAGCAAAAACACGCTACTGATAAGGAATTAGCAGCAGCGCGCTTTGGGCGACGGCGCTACTGCTAACACGGACAAAAAAATGTGCCAATTTGAAATTTAGCAGCAACGATCTTAGTAAAAGCGCGCTACTACTACATCCGTAGCAGTAGCGCGGTTCGCGCCACCGCGCTACTGCTAAATGAAGTTAGGTGAACACCGCCGGTCGATATTTGTAGCAGCGCGATTTACACAGAGCGCACTACTGCTAAAAACTTATCAGCAGCGAGTTTCCCGCACAAGCGCTACTACTAATTAGCAGCAGCGCTCCTTTTTGAGCCGCGCTGCTGCTAAGATTCTGTGTATAGGCTTTTCCCTAGTAGTGCTAGGGTGGGGGGGGGGGGCTTGAGCTTGTGGGGCATGTGCCCTCCCCCCTTCTGTTGATTCTTGCGCCAAAAATTCCCATATATTCCATAAAAAATCTCCATAAAATTTTATTGCGTTTGGACTTCATTTAATATGGATTTTTTGTGAAATATAAAAACATGCAAAAATAGGAATTGTCACTGGGCACTAGATTAATATGTTAGTCCAAAAAATCATATAAATTGATGCCAAAAGTATGTGGAAATAGTAGAACAATGGCATGCAATAATAAAAAAAAATATATACATCGGATACACATCAGTGCATGTGCAGATCCGCAAAGGAGATCATCGGTGGATGGGTGGCACGACGTATATCACAAAATTATCCTTATTTCCTGTTTTGCTTAGTCTCCATTTGGTTTTGGCACGGGTAGGGCCGGTCCAACCTTTGGGGCCCCGGGGTGAAATAAAAAATACATATATTTTATACTAAACTTTTATATTCATCTAAACATATTATTTCATCAGACTACAACCTAAATGAGTAGGATGTTCCACACTTAATTGGCATAAATAGTCACACAAAAACATTGCTAAAAATTAATTATTGTATTCTTTGTCCTATGGTTATAACGTACATCAACAAAACAATTATGCCAAATTTAAGTTATTTATCTTGACAAGAGTTTATTTTATTCATATTTTGACGATTTGCATAAATTATACAGTGTGTATATATATCTATATATTTATATATGTATGGGTATGTGCGTCCATGTTTATTTTAATATCGTTAAATATCATGATAGAGCTTCCTAAAGCATATTGTGTAACAAAAAACTTAACAATGTTTTCTAGTGTATTATTAGGTAAGTATATCTGTAGAAATTTATAGAGTATAAATTGAGTAGTTGCCAACTGAATCTTCCAAATTAAGTTCAGTAATAAATTGACAACTAGTAGTGAGTTAATGGGCCGAATCCCAGGGTGTCTACGCCACTACTAGGCGATAGGTTGATTTCAGAAATGACCGCTGAGGAAGGACTGAATTTGTACAACCACAAATATATTTCCCCATGAATCACTCATTTATTAATCAATGATAGCTCTCACAAGCAAGTCGCATAAGCAATTCAGATAATTGAGAGAGATATTATAATGTACATGCAAGTCACCGTTGGATGTAACTAAATTTCAGAAAAAATTTATTAAGCAGACAATAGAGCTTGGATATTACATAGATATGAATCTTTCCTTGCAGCTCGCTTGTATTTTCATTGAAGAGCTTGCAAACATGGGTAAGAAAGAATATGCACAAACAAAGATTAAAGATTTGGGGGATTAAATTAAAAGATAGGAGTAGGACAGAGAAAAAGTGGACAAATCAGCAGGAAGTGGGAATCGTAATATAGCTGAAGGAAATATGCCCTAGAGGCAATAATAAAGTTATTATTTATTTCCTTATATCATGATAAATGTTTATTATTCATGCTAGAATTGTATTAACTGGAAACATGATACATGTGTGAATACATAGACAAACATAATGTCACTAGTATGCCTCTACTTGACTAGCTCATTAATCAAAGATGGTTATGTTTCCTAACCATAGACATGAGATTTCATTTGATTAATGGGATCACATCATTAGGAGAATGATGTGATTGACTTGACCCATTCCGTTAGCTTAGCACTTGATCGTTTAGTATGTTGCTACTGCTTTCTTCATGACTTATACATGTTCCTGCAACTATGAGATTACGCAACTCCCGTTTATCGGAGGAACACTTTCTGTGCTACCAAACGTCACAACGTAATTGGGTGATTATAAAGGAGCTCTACATGTGTCTCCAAAGGTACATGTTGAGTTGGCGTATTTCGAGATTAGGTTTTGTCACTCCGATTGTCGGAGAGGTATCTCTGGGCCCTCTCGGTAATGCACATCACTATAAGCCTTGCAAGCAATGTAACTAATGAGTTAGTTACGGAATGATGCATTACATAACGAGTAAAGAGACTTGCCGGTAACGAGATTGAACTAGGTATTGAGATATCAACGATCGAATCTCGGGCAAGTAACATACCGATGACAAAGGGAACAACATATGTTGTTATGCGGTTTGATCGATAAAGATCTTCGTAGAATATGTAGGAGACAATATGAGCATCCAGGTTCCGCTATTGGTTATTGACCGGAAACGTGTCTCGGTCATGTCTACATAGTTCTCGAACCCATAGGGTCCGCACGCTTAAAGTTTCAATGACGGTTATATTATGAGTTTTGATGTACTGAAGGTTGTTCAGAGTCCCAGATGTGATCACGAACATGACGAGGAGTCTCGAAATGGTAGAGACATGAAGATTGATATATTGGAAGCCTATATTTGGATGTCGGAAGTGTTCCGGGTGAAATCGGGATTTTACCGGAGTACTGAGGGGTTACCGGAACCCCCCGGGGGCTTATTGGGCCATAGTGGGCCTTAGTGGAGAAGAGGAGAGGAGGCCAGGGCAGGGCCGCGTGCCCCTTCCCCTAGTCCGAATAGGACAAGGAGAGGGGGGCGACGCACCCCCTTTCCTTCTCTCTCTCCCTCCTCTTTCCCCCCTTCTCCTAATCCAACAAGGAAGGAGTGGCGCGCCTCCTCCCTGCCTGGCCGCCCCTTCCCCCTTGCTCCTTTATATACGGGGACAGGGGAGCACCTCTAGACACAACAACATATCATTGATCTCTTAGCCATGTGCGGTGCCCCTCCACCATAGTCCTCCTCGTTAATATTGTAGTAGTGCTTAGGAGAAGCCCTGCGACGGTAGAACATCATCATCATCACCACGCCGTCGTGCTGACGGAACTCTCCCTTGACACTCGGCTGGATCGGAGTTCGAGGGACGTCATCGAGCTGAACGTGTGCTAGAACTCGGAGGTATCGTGCTTTCGGTGCTTGATCGGTCGGGCCGTGAAGACGTACGACTACATCAACCGCGTTGTTCTAACGCTTCTGCTTTTGGTCTACGAGGGTACATGGACAACACTCTCCCCTCTTGTTTCTATGCATCACCATGATCTTGCGTGTGCGTAGGAATTTTTTTGAAATTACTACGTTCCCCAACAGTGGCATCAGAGCCAGGTTTTATGCGTAGATGTTATATGCACGAGTAGAACACAAGTGAGTTGTGGGCGATACAAGTCATACTGCTTACCAGCATGTCATGCTTTGGTTCGGCGGTATTGTTGGATGAAGCGGCCCGGACCGACATTACACGTACGCTTATGTGAGACTGGTTCCACCAACGTGATTTGCACATAGGTGGCTGGCGGGTGTCAGTTTCTCCAACTTTAGTTGAACCGAGTGTGGCTACGCCCGGTCCTTGAGAAGGTTAAAACAACACTAACTTGACGAACTATTGTTGTGGTTTTGATGCGTAGGTAAGAACGGTTCTTGCTCAGCCCGTAGCAGCCACATAAAATTTGCGACAACAAATTAGAGGACGTCTAACTTGTTTTTGCAGGACATGTTGTGATGTGATATGGTCAAGACGTGATGCTATATTTTATTGTATGAGATGATCATGTTTTGTAACCGAGTTATCGGCAACTGGCAGGAGCCATATGGTTGTCGCTTTATTGTATGCAATGCAAACGCCCTGTAATTGCTTTACTTTATCACTAAGCGGTAGCGATAGTCGTAGAAGCAATAGGTGGCGAAACGACAACGATGCTATGACGGAGATCAAGGTGTCACGCCGGTGACGATGGTGATCACGACGGTGCTTCAGAGATGGAGATCACAAGCACAAGATGATGATGGCCATATCATATCACTTATATTGATTGCATGTGATGTTTATCCTTTATGCATCTTATTTTGCTTTGATTGACAGTAGCATTATAAGATGATCTCTCACTAAATTTCAAGGCATAAGTGTTCTCCCTGAGTATGCACTGTTGCGAAAGTTCTTCGTGCTGAGACACCACGTGATGATCGGGTGTGATAGGCTCTACGTTCAAATACAACAGGTGCAAAATAGTTGCACACGCGGGATACTCAGGTTAAACTTGACAAGCCTAGCATATACAGATATGGCCTCGGAACACTGAGACCGAAAGGTCGAACGTGAATCATATAGTAGATATGATCAACATAGTGATGTTCACCATTGAAAACTACTCCATCTCACGTGATGATCGGACATGGTTTAGTTGATTTGGATCACGTGATCACTTAGAAGATTAGAGGGATGTCTATCTAAGTGGGAGTTCTTTAGTAATATGATTTATTGAACTTAAATTTATCATGAACTTAGTACCTGATAGTATTTTGCCTGTCTATGTTTTTTGTAGATAGATGGCTCGTGCTGTTGTTCCGTTGAATTTTAATACGTTCCTTGAGAAAGCTAAGTTGAAAGATGATGGTAGCAATTACACGGACTGGGTCCGTAACATAAGGATTATCCTCATTGCTTCACAGAAGAATTACGTCCTGGAAGCACCGCTGGGTGCCAGTCCTGCTGCAGATGCAACTGACGATGTTAAGAACGTCTGGCAGAGCAAAGTTGATGACTACTCGATAGTTCAGTGTGCCATGCTTTATGGCTTAGAACCGGGACTTCAACGACGTTTTGAACGTCATGGAGCATATGAGATGTTCCAGGAGTTGAAGTTAATATTTCAAGCAAATGCCCGGATTGAGAGATATGAAGTCTCCAATAAGTTCTATAGCTGCAAGATGGAAAAGAATAGTTCTGTCAGTGAACATATACTCAAAATGTCTGGGTATAATAATCACTTGATTCAACTGGGAGTTAATCTTCCTGATGATAGTGTCATTGATAGAATTCTTCAATCACTACCACCAAGCTACAAGAGCTTCGTGATGAACTATAATATGCAAGGGAGGGACAAGACTATTCCCGAGCTCTTCGCAATGCTAAAGGCTGCAGAGGTATAAATCAAGAAGGAGCATCAAGTGTTGATGGTCAATAAGACCACCAGTTTCGAGAAAAAGGGTAAAGGGAAGAAGAAGGGGAACTTCAAGAAGAATCGCAAACAAGTTGCTGCTCAAGAGAAGAAACCCAAATCTGGACCTAAGCCTGAGACTGAGTGCTTCTACTGCAAGCAGAGTGGTCACTGGAAGCGGAACTGCCCCAAGTATTTGGCGGATAAGAAGGATGGCAAGGTGAACAAAGGTATATGTGATATACATGTTATTGATGTATACCTTACTAATGCTCGCAGTAGTACCTGGGTATTTGATACTGGTTCTGTTGCTAATATTTGCAACTCGAAATAGGGACTACGGATTAAGCGAAGATTGGCTAAGGACGAGGTGTGCGCATGGGAAATGGTTCCAAAGTCGATGTGACCGCGGTCGGCACGCTACCTCTACATCTACCTTCGGGATTAGTTTTAGACCTAAATAACTGTTATTTGGTGCCAGTGTTGAGCATGAACATTATATCTGGATCTTGTTTGATGTGAGACGGTTATTCATTTAAATCAGAGAATAATGGTTGTTCTATTTATATGAGTAATATCATTTATGGTCATGCACCCTTGAAGAGTGGTCTGTTTTTATTAAATCTCGATAGTAGTGGTACACATATTCATACTGTTGAAACCAAAAGATGCAGAGTTGATAATGATAGTGCAACTTATTTGTGGCACTGCCGTTTGGTTCATATTGGTGTAAAGCGCATGAAGAAACTCCATACTGATGGACTTCTAGAATCACTTGACTATGAATCACTTGGTACCTGCGAACCGTGCCTCATGGGCAAGATGACTAAAACACCATTCTCCGGAACTATGGAGCGAGCAACTGATTTGTTGGAAATCATACATACTGATGCATGTGGTCCAATGAATATTGAGGCTCGCAGCGGGTATCATTATTTTCTCACCTTCATAGATGATTTGAGCAGATATGGGTATATCTACTTAACAAAACATAAGTCTGAAACATTTGAAAAGTTCAAGGAATTTCAGAGTGAAGTTGAAAGTCATCGTAACAAGAAAATAAAGTTTCTACGATCTGATCGTGGAGGAGAATATTTGAGTTACGAGTTTGGTTTACATTTGAAACAATGCGGAATAGTTTCACAACTCACGCCACCCGAAACACCACAACGTAATGGTGTGTCTGAATGTCCTAATCACACTTTACTAGATATGGTGCGATCTATGATGTCTCTTACTGATTTACCGCTATCGTTTTGGGGTTATGCTTTAGAGACGACCGCATTCACGTTAAATAGGGCACCATCAAAATCCGTTGAGAGGACGCCTTATGAACTATGGTTTGGCAAGAAAGCAAAGTTGTCATTTCTTAAAGTTTGGGGCTGCGATGCTTATGTGAAGAAACTTCAACCAGATAAGATCAAACCCAAATCAAAGAAATGTGTCTTCATAGGATACCCAAAAGAGACTATTGGGTACACCTTCTATCACAGATCTGAAGGCAAGACTTTTGTTGCTAAATTCGGATCCTTTCTAGAGAAGGAGTTTCTCTCGAAAGAAGTGAGTGGGAGGAAAGTAGAACTTGATGAGGTAACTGTACCTGCTCCCTTATTGGAAAATAGTTCATCACAGAAACCGGTTCCTGTGAGAACTACACCAATCAGTGAGGAAGCTAATGATATTGATCATGAAACTTCACATCAAGTTACTACAGAACCTCGTAGGTCAACCAGAGTAAGATCCGTCCAGAGTGGTACAATAATCCTATTTTGGAAGTCATGTTACTTGACCATGGAAAACCTACGAACTATGAGGAAGCGATGATGAGACCAGATTCCGTAAAATGGCTTGAGGCCATGAAATCTGAGATGCGATCCATGTATGAGAACAAAGTATGGACTTTGGTTGACTTGCCCGATGATCGGTGTCGGTGTCAAAACCGGAGGATCTCGGGTAGGGGGTCCCGAACTGTGCGTCTAGGCGGATGGTAACATGAGACAAGGGACACGATGTTTTTCCCCAGGTTCGGGCCCTCTCGATGGAGGTAAAACCCTACTCCTGCTTGATTAATATTGATGATATGGGTAGTACAAGAGTAGATCTACCACGAGATCAGAGAGGCTAAACCCTAGAAGCTAGCCTATGGTATGATTGTTGTTCCTTTTTTCTACGGACTAAAACCCTCCGGTTTAAATAGACACCGGAGAGGGCTAGGGTTACACAGAGTCGGTTACAATGGTAGGAGATCTACATATCCGTATCGCCAAGCTTCTCTTCCACGCCAAGGAAAGCCCCATCCGGACACGGGACGAAGTCTTCAATCTTGTATCTTCATAGTCTAGGAGTCCGGCCAGCGGTGATAGTTCGGCTATCCGGACACCCCCTAATCCAGGACTCCCTCAGTAGCCCCCGAACCAGGCTTCAATGACGATGAGTCCGGCGCGTAGATTGTCTTCGGCATTGCGAGGCGGGTTCTTCTCCAAATTCCATATACTTGTCGAATAATGTCCGGCTTCTGATAAATGCTGCGCTCCTTGGCTTCCATGCCCAATCATGGCCATCTTCCACGTGTTGAACGAATGCGAAAAGCCAGGGTATTTTTACACTTTCCCCCTAGCTGCGCAAATGAGCTGCCTATAAAAAGAGACGAGGATCTAGATCCGAATCACACCGTCCGCCCTTCGCAAGCTTTCATCGGAGCGCCTCTGACCAAAAAATCCATTCTACCATGGACAGTCGACGCGGCTCCTCCTCTCGCCCTCCCAGCCCCAAGCCTGGGGATTGGGAGAGATGCTCAGTCCCGCATAGCAAGCTAGTGACGCTCCAAACCAAGGGATTTTTCCCCCGTCCTTCATGGTTCCGGTTCGAGTCGGACTCGCCACCTACAAGGGTGGAAAGCAAGTGGAGAGCATCCCCGATCCTTCCAAAGGAGAGCGGGTATGCTTTGTCTCTTATCTAATAAGAGGACTCGGATTTCCAATACATCCGTTTCTCCGGGGGCTCCTGGAGTTCTATGGACTCCAGCTGCACCACCTTACGCCTGCCTCCATTCTGCACATCGCGGGCTTCGTAGCCCTTTGTGAACTGTTTTTGGGCGTCGAGGCTCATTTTGCGCTATGGAAGAGATTATTCTGCCTCATACCCCGTTCTCATGAGGGGTCAATATATCAAGTGGGCAGAGCCGAGCTATGGCGCATCGCCGGGACCGGATATCTATCCGGAACCCCGAAGAAGGCGTCCGAAGACTGGCCTTCGGAATGGTTTTATATAGAAGACGCCCCGCTACCGGATCCCGTTCGGACCGGTATCCCAGAGTTCAGTAATGCTCCCTTGAAGAAACGCCTAAGTTGGCGTCCACGGAGCCCCCAGAGGAACAGTGACAAGGATGTCCTTTACCTGATGAGCCGAATAATGTTGCTGGCTCATTCCGGACTGACCATGATCACTGTCATGGCCACATGCATTATGCGGGGGGTGCAGCCGCTCCAGTATAGGGGCCACCCCATGTGGGATTTCAACGGGGAGGATGACGCCACCCGTCACAGTCGTAAGGGGCCGGGATCGATCGCCGATCTGGTGAAGATTTTGTCCGCGCTGTACAAGGGGGGAGAGGAGGATTTTCTCCGCGTCAGTCCATTGAACGGATTTTTTATGAACAATCCTCGAAGCTGGGTAAGCGAACATCCCCTTTTCCGCACATCCGATCCGTACTCCCATGGTTATATATTTCATTTTATGAGTTCGACGCAGGAACTGCGTTGGGCCGTAGAAGATATAAACAGCCCGCCTCCGCAACCCGAGGATCCGGAATGGTTCCTCGATCCGGCCTCCCAAGAGGATCCGGACATATCGGTGGAGCTGATTGATGGGGTATTTCACCAACTAAGCATCGATAATGCCTTGGTCGCCATTACGGCCTACTACCCCGGAATACTCCTAGCCTCACAGGTAACTAAGACCGAAGCCCCAGTACTTTGCTAATTACCCATCCGTGCTTATCTTCGATCATCGTATATCAATGGTGTTTCGCAGGGGGTGCCTTTGAGGCGGGAGGCCGAGCCCGTGGCAGCTAGCAACCAAGAGGCAGCACGGCCAAGCAGGCTGAAAAGAAGTGCGGTCCAGACTGAAACACCGCCGCAATGGTAATGCGTGTCACCGTATTCCCAGGATTGATGCTGGGAAGGTATGTTAACGCTGGTGCTCCTTTCAGGAAAAGGAGCACTCGCCGGACTGTGTCCAGAGAGATGGTCAATCGAGCCTCTGCCAGCCAGGATCCAACGCCGGGTCCGGAAGCGGAGGTAAACACGAGGCGTGCGTCGGGTGCTCCTCCGACAGAGGATGCCGACAGATTGGCCGCCACCAACTCCGAGGTGGAGAGTGCCATGAATCACAGGCGCCGCTGGACAGTTCTTCATGACGCATGTTTCTCCCAAGAGGCATTGAACGCCTTCAATTCGGGAGACGCGCACCTTCGTGCCGCTCAAGATGGTCTAGCCAGAGCCACGGAGCAGTATGTAAAGGACATACGGGTGAGGAAATTTGACAGTTATATATGCCATTAGCCCCCAAGACTTAAAATAGTTAGGAGAACTGATTTAAGGATCATTTGTTATGCAGGATCTTACGGAAAAGAATACCCGACTGTCTCAGGAGCTTGAAGAGTGCAAGGCCCAGCTTAAGGCCGCACTAGCCGCCCAAGGGGAGCCACAGAGACCCCCTCCGGTAATATATACTTAGAAAGATAAGTAGTTTGTGAAGTGCGGCGTGTGTATAAGTCTGACAATAATATTGCAGATGGCGCCGGACTAGATCCGGACAAGCAACATCTCCTGCGCCAGTTAAAGGCCGGCGAGAATGTGCTTACAAGGGTGAGGCAAGAGAAAAATAATCTCCAAGATGCCAACACCCAGCTGGGTGAGGAACTAAAGGATGTTCGAGCCCAGCTGTCTGACTCCGTTAAGGAGAATCGGCGGCTTCGTCGCAGCATTTATAGTAAGTGCTTGAGCGAGCTTTTTTGATAAGAAGAGTTCGGCGAGGAAGTCGACTGACAGAAATATGTCTGTAGGTATGCTCACAGGTCGTCCTGCAGAGGAAATGCCCGGTTCAACGGGTGACCTACTTCCCGAGCTGCTGCAACTGCACGAACGAGTTCGGCAGGTGATGAGAGACGTCGCCCAGGCCTTGTGGCCATCCATCTCCCTACCCGAAGGCCTTGGAGAGATTGCAGAGAGGCTTCAGGGAGCACGGCGGCGCTTCCGGCTACGGAAGATATCGGCCTGCCGTCAAGGCGCCAAGGAGGCCTGGGCCATGGTGAAGACGCGGTACACGAAGGCTGACCCAAACCACATGGCCGAGGTTGGACCTGTGGGGCCCGATGGGAAGGAGATCCCTGTGAGCTTAGTGTACGGCCAAGTAGAGTTGGCCGCAAAGTATTCCCAACGGGACTATAAACTAGACAGCCTATTAGATGGTATTGAAGAGGAATACAATCAGTCAATTTGACTATGTAATAAAAAATGACATGTAAAATGCCTTCTAGCCGGATTGTAGATCGTTTGTCGTAGCGGACCCTTTCACTTCAACCTCGGGACCCTATAGTCCGGAGTGTGTCCGAATACCCTCGCGGTTATGTAAGAACCGGGGCATGCGTGGAGACCAGGCGTTGGGGTCATTGGTGCTCTATCAGACAAGTGCCCAACTAGTTATGTTATATTACATGGTTAGTAAGAAACATCTTCCAGAGAGAATAGTTCCGTTAGGGGTTCCTTTCCCTGGGAGGCATGCCCTAAAGTGCATGTCCGGACTGCGAAAAAAGCAGAAAAACATCTGGGGGCAGATAAATGAATAAGTAAGAAATCGTCTTTTAGTTCACCGACCGAATATTCCCTTAAGAACGCTAGCTTTCGGCTTCACCCAGTCTGAGGTACACGTCCGGCTGACCCGGCGGTAACAATCGCAGAGGTGCTCCCTTTACCACCTAGCCGAACAATCGGGAACGCAGGGTAAGCACAGGAGTCAGGCAACCCAGCTTGGCCAAAACTTAAGTCATATCGATGCATATAATGGTGAATAAAAGGTACATGCGGAAGTGTGACACATGTGTTGGGCATAAAGCCCGTAGAAATAAGCTTCTGTTAAAGAAGCCCCCAGGTATACTGAGCGCGGACAACGCGTCAAGTGTGTGCGAACAATGCACAAACGAGCCTTCAACGGCTTCAGAAAAAGGAGGGAGACGGAGAGAAATAAAAGATAGTTAAAGTATAAAATATAGATGGAGGAAAGAGACAAACCCCGAGTCTGGCGCTAGGCGTAAAATCTTCGGAGACGGGCTGCATTCCATGGGTTCGGCTCCAGTCGGTTATCCGATGCGTTTCGCAAACGGTACGCACCGCCTGTCAGGACTTGGTCGATGATGAAGGGACCCTCCCATTTGGGCTTAAGTTTGTCCTTTTTCTTGTCCGGCAGGCGTAGAACTAATTCGCCAACGTTGTAAGCTTTGGCCCGTACTTCTCTGCTTTGGTATCTTTGAGCCTGCTTTGATAGAATGCGGAACGGGCTTTTGCCACGTCGCGCTCCTCCTCCAAGGCGTCCAAACTGTCTTGCCGATCGAGCTCGGCTTCTCTTTCTTCGTACATGCGCACGCGAGGTGAGTCATGAATTATGTCGCAGGGCAAAACTGCCTCTGCGCCGTACACCATAAAAAATGGTGTGAATCCGGTAGTGCGATTCGGCGTGGTCCGCAGCCCCCATAGTGCGGAGTCGAGGTCCTCTACCCAGTGCGTATTAGATTCCTTGAGGGACCGCACTAGTCTGGGTTTAATGCCGCTCATGATTAGACCGTTTGCTCGCTCGACTTGACCGTTAGTTTGAGGGTGATAGACTGAAGCGTAGTCGAGCTTGATGCCCATGTTTTTGCACCAGAGTTGGACCTCGTCGGCCGTGAAGTTCGTGCCATTATTAGTGATGATGCTATTGGGGACGCCGTAATGGTGTACTACCCCTGATATGAAGTCTATCACCGGTCCGGATTCGGCCGTCTTAACAGGCTTTGCCTCTATCCATTTGGTGAATTTATCCACCATGACCATTAGGTATTTTTGCTTGCGGGTTCCTCCTTTAAGGGGTCCGACCATATCAAGTCCCTAGACCGCGAACGGCCAGGTGATGGGTATAGTTTTGAGGGCAGTGGGTGGCATGTGGCTTTGATTAGCAAAGAGCTGGCATCCTACGCATCGTCGGACCAAGTCCTGAGCATCTGCCCGGGCTGTCGGCCAATAAAATCCTGTACGGAAGGCCTTGCCTACAAGGGCCCGGGCTGCGGCGTGGTGCCCGCCGAGTCCGGCATGAATTTCAGCCAGAAGATTTCGCCCTTCCTCTTTGGAGATACACCTTTGAAGGACTCCGGCTGTGCTTTTCTTATAAAGCTCTCCCTCGTGGACTTTATAGGCTTTAGATCACCGCACTATGCAGCGGGCCTTGTTTTGCTCCTCGGGAAGTTCTTGCCTAGTTAGGTAGGCTAGGAATGGTTCTGTCCACGGGGCAATGACTGCCATTATTGCGTGGGCTGACGATGTTATTTCGTTGGCGGAGCCACCAACTATGTCAGAATGTTCGGTGAGGGGTAGTGTGGTTGGGTCCGAGCTGTTATTTCCGGACTCTCCCTCCCATGATATGGATGGCTTGAAAAGCCTCTCTAGGAAGATGTTGGGAGGGACGGCATCGCGCTTTGCGCCAATGCGTGCCAACACGTCTGCTGCCTGGTTGTTCTCCCGGGCTATGTGGTGAAATTCGAGCCCCTCAAACCGAGCTGACATTTTTAAGACGGCGTTGCGATAAGCTGCCATTTTCGGATCCTTGGCGTCAAAGTCTCCATTTATTTGGGATATCGCGAGGTTTGAATCCCCGCGGACCTCTAGGCACTGAATGCCCATGGAGACTGCCATCCGGAGACCATGTAGAAGGGCCTCGTATTCAGCTGTGTTGTTGGAGTCCGTGTACATTATCTGAAGTACGTATTGGACTGTATCTCCGGTTGGGGACGTCAGAACGATGCCAGCCCCCAGGCCAGCCAACATTTTGGAGCCGTCGAAGTGCATGATCCAGATGGAATATGCGATGTACTCTTTAGGGAGTTCGGCTTCAGTCCATTCGGCGATGAAGTCGGCCAAAACCTGCGACTTAATAGCTCGCCTTGGCTTGTAAGTTATGTCGAACGGGAGGAGCTCGATGGCCCATTTGGCAATCCGGCCCGTTGCGTCGCGGTTGTTTATAATGTCATTAAGAGGTACTTCGGAGGCTACTGTTATCGAACACTCTTGGAAATAGTGTCGCGGCTTCCGGGATGCCATGAACACCGCGTATGCTATCTTTTGATAATGCGGGTACCGTGACTTGCATGGAGTTAGGACAGTGGACACGTAGTAAACTGGTTTTTGGAGAGGGAACTTGTGTCCGTCCGTTTCTCGTTCGACAACGAGCACCGTGCTCACAACTTGATGGGTTGCCGCGATGTATAATAGCATTGGTTCGCCCATGTTGGGCGCGACCAGGACCGGGTTTGTTGCCAATATGGCTTTGATTTCTTCGAGGACGGGCGTGGCGGCATCCGTCCACTCGAAGTGTTCGATGCGCCGCAGGAGGCAATAAAGGGGTAATGCCTTTTCTCCTAAGCGGGAGATAAAGCGGCTTAGAGCCGCCACACATCCAGTCAATTTTTGTATTTGTTTGAGGTCTTTTGGGATATCCAATTGTGATAGAGCTCGGATCTTGGCTGGGTTTGCTTCAATTCCTCTGCCGGATACGAGGAAGCCCAGGAGCTTTCCGGCTGGTACACCGAAAACTCATATTTCCGGGTTGAGCTTAATGTCATATGCTCGGAGATTGTCGAATGTGAGCCTCAGGTCGTCTACTAGGGTTTCAATATGCTTGGACTTGACGACCACATCATCTACGTGTGCCTCCACTGTTTTGCCTATCTGGTTTGCCAGACATGTCTGAATCATGCGCTGATATGTTGCGCCGGCGTTTTTGAGCCCGAAAGGCATTGTGTTGAAGCAGAATGGGCTGTATGGAGTGATGAATTCCGTTGCGGCTTGGTCTGGCTCTGCCATCTTAATTTGGTGGTAGCCGGAGTATGCATCGAGGAAGCACAATGAATCGTGTCCTGCGGTAGCGTCGATAATTTGATCAATGCGGGGAAGGGGGAAGGGATCCTTTGGGCAAGCCTTGTTAAGGTCCTTGAAATCGACACATAGGCACCAGGATTTGTCCTTCTTTGGTACCATTACCAGGTTTGCTAGCCAGTCCGGATGTTCTATATCTCTAATGAATCCGGCCTCCAATAGTTTGGCTAGTTCCTCTCCCATGGCCTGTCTCTTGGGTTCGGAGAAGCGCCGAAGAGCTTGTTTGACTGGTTTGAATCCTTTTAGGATATTGAGGCTGTGTTCGGCCAGCCGGCGTGGGATTCCTGGCATGTCTGAAGGGTGCCAGGCAAAGATGTCCCAATTTTCGCGTAGGAATTCTCGTAGTGCGGCGACTACATCAGGGTTTAATTGTGGCCCGATGGAGGCCATTTTTGTAGGGTCCGTTGGATGGACTTGGAATTTGACTCTTTCGTCCGCCGGTTTAAAAGAGGCGGACTTGGATCTCTTATCGAGTATCACATTGTCCCTATTCACCGTGGAGCGCAGTGCAGTGAGTTCTTCGGCCGCTAGGGCTTCGGATAGTGCCTCAAGGGCAAGTGCGGCTGTTTTATTTTTGGCGCGGAGTGCTATGTCCGGGTCACTAGCAAGAGTGTTGATTCCGTTGGGTTCGGGCATTTTGAGCTTCAAGTACCTGTAATGGGGTATAGCTTGAAAAATTGTGAATGCCTCTCACCCTAATAGAGCGTGGTATCCGCTGCTGAACGGGGCCACTTGGAATGTGACCTCCTCGGACATGTAATTATCTGGCGTGCCGAACACCACATCCAGTGTGATTTTTCCTGTACATCATGCTTCCCTACTGGGGATTATTCCTCTAAAGGTTACGCTGCTTCGCTCAATGCGGCTCCAGTCTATTTCCATTTTTCGAAGGGTTTCCTCGTAAATGAGGTTTAATCCGCTGCCGCCATCCATGAGTACCTTGGTAAGGCGAAAGCTGTCCACTATTGGACTGAGGACCAATGCGGCTGGTGCTCGGGCTGTTTGGAATTTAGGTTCGTCACTGGCGTTGAAGGTAATAGCCGTGTCACCCCATGGATTTATTGTTGCTACCTGGTGGACTTCGGCGAGGTTGCAGAGTGTTCGTTTCCGCATATTATTTGATGCGAAAGTTTTGAAGACTGTTAATACCGTACTGGTATTGCTGGGCAGGTGCTCTGGAGCTAGAAGCTCTTCGCCACTTTTGGCCACCTGCCATAGTATCCAGCATGCTCTAAGGCTATGAGTTGGCGTGGCGCCCTCTGTACTGTGAATTTTGCAGGGTCCATTGAGCCATCCCTCCAGTGCGGTTCCATGCCCTTTAAAGGGTTTTTGCTTTTTGGTATTTAACCCAGGTGCCTGGTAATGATGCACCCTTTTATTTTGGACTGGGGTTGTGTTCAAGGCCGGATTATCCCAAAATTTGATTTCGGTTTTCCAGGCGCTCTCCATCACACAGTACTTCCATACTATGGACGCCAAGTCGGCAGAGCATGTAATTTCGCGACGACTTACGGCGTTGAGGATTCCTTCGTCCATGCAATTAAAGCAAAAGAATGAAATTGCGTCCTCTTCACAGCAGTCCTTTATCCTGTTCATGACCAGGAGGAATCTGGCCCAGTAATGATGTACTGTTTCGATGGGCTCTTGCCGGATTTGGGATAGATCACTAGATATGGTGCGATCTATGATATTTCTTACTGATTTACCGCTATCATTTTGGGGTTATGCTTTAGAGACGACCGCATTCACGTTAAATAGGGCACCATCAAAATCCGTTGAGACGACACCTTATGAACTATGGTTTGGAAAGAAACCAAAGTTGTCATTTCTTAAAGTTTGGAGTTGCGATGCTTATGTGAAGAAACTTCAACCAGATAAGTTTGAACCCAAATCAGAGAAACGTGTCTTCATAGGATACCCAAAAGAGACTATTGGGTACACCTTCTACCACAGATCTGAAGGCAAGACTTCTGTTGCTAAATTCGGATCCTTTCTAGAGAAGGAGTTTCTCTCGAAAGAAGTGAGTGGGAGGAAAGTAGAACTTGATGAGGTAACTGTACCTGCTCCCTTATTGGAAAATAGTTCATCACAGAAACCGGTTCCTGTGACAACTACACCAATCAGTGAGGAAGCTAATGATATTGATCATGAAACTTCAGATCAAGTTACTACAGAACCTCGTAGGTCAACCAGAGTAAGATCCGTCTAGAGTGGTACAATAATCCTATTTTGGAAGTCATGTTACTTGACCATGGCGAACCTACGAACTATGAGGAAGCGATGATGAGCCCAGATTGCGTAAAATGGCTTGAGGCCATGAAATCTGAGATGGGATCCATGTATGAGAACAAAGTATGGACTTTGGTTGACTTGCCCGATGATCGGTGTCGGTATCAAAACCGGCGGATCTCGGGTAGGGGGTCCTGAACTGTGCGTCTAGGCGGATGGTAACAGGAGACAAGGGACACGATGTTTTTACCTAGGTTCGGGCCCTCTCGATGGAGATAAAACCCTACTCCTGCTTGATTAATATTGATGATATGGGTAGTACAAGAGTAGATCTACCACGAGATCAGAGAGGCTAAACCCTAGAAGCTAGCCTATGGTATGATTGTTGTTCCTTTTTTCTACGGACTAAAACCCTCCGGTTTATAGAGACACCGGAGAGGGCTAGTGTCGGTGTCAAAACCGGCGGATCTCGGGTAGGGGGTCCCAAACTATGCGTCTAGGCGGATGGTAACAGGAGACAAGGGACACGATGTTTTACCCAGGTTCGGGCCCTCTTGATGGAGGTAAAACCCTACGTCCTGCTTGATTAATATTGATGATGTGGGTATTACAAGAGTAGATCTACCACGAGATCAAGGAGGCTAAACCCTAGAGGCTAGCCTATGGTATGATTGTTGTTCGTCCTATGGACTAAAACCATCTGGTTTATATAGACACCGGAGAGGGCTAGGGTTACACAAAGTCGGTTACAATGGTAGGAGATCTACATATAAGTATCGCCAAGCTTGCCTTCCACGCCAAGGAAAGTCCCATCCAGACACGGGACGAAGTCTTCAATCTTGTATCTTCATAGTCTTGGAGTCCGGCCGATGATGATAGTTCGGCTATCCGGACACCCCCTAGTCCAGGACTCCCTCAGTAGCCCCTGAATACGGCTTCAATGACGACGAGTCCGGCGCGCATATTGTCTTCGGCATTGCAAGGCGGGTTGCTCCTCCGAATAATTTATAGAAGATTGTGAACACCAGGATAGTGTCCGGCTCTGCAAAATAAATTCCACATTCCACCGTAGAGAGAATAATATTTACAGAAGTTCAATCTGCTGACGTATTTCGTGGCGTGACGTCACACCACAACCAAGCCTTTACTTGAATCGTTTTTGTTATACGACCTAAGCGCGTTTAGCGAAGCGGTTTCCTTGGCATGTCTTGTCGAAGCAGAGATCGTGTTCCCCTTATTCCGGGATTCCCATCAATACGGACGTGGGTAACCCAACCACGCCATTGATTGCGGCGCTTGGGAGAAAAGCGAGTTTTACCAGGCCGGTGGGGACGCATGGTTTCGTCCGGCCATATATAAGGGGATAAGGATCCACCTTTTTACCTGCGCCTTCTTCCTCCTTTGCTTATCCATCTCCGCGCACTCGAGCTCCAGCGCCCAAGTCCGCACATCTCACCTCAACCTTCTCCAACTATGTCCGGAGCGGGAGGCAAGTGGATGTCCTCCTCCATTACAGAGGGGCACATCAAGAAGCTGCGCATCACTGGATATCTGTCCAGCGACATCGCGCACCGGCTCCCCAACGAGGGGCAGCTCATCCCCACCCCCGAGCCCCATGAGAGGGTGGTATTCCTTCCCCATTTCCTTCGCGGACGAGGCTTCCCACTTCACCCCTTTGTCCTGGGGCTCATGTTCTACTACGGCCTGGATTTCCATGATCTGGCCCCGAATTTCATCCTCAACATCTCGGCGTTTATCGTCGTGTGCGAGGCCTTCCTCTGCATCCAGCCCCACTTCGGCTTGTGGCTCAAGACCTTCAATGTCAAGCCGAAGGTTGTGAAGGGCAGCCAAGCGGAGTGCGGAGGCGCCATGGTGGGAAGATGCCCAACGTTACTTGGCTCGAGGGCGCCTTCGTGGAAACCATCAAGGGGTGGCAATCGGGGTGGTTCTACATCACCGAGCCGCGTGACCCTAAATGGGCAGCGGCCCCCGAATTCAGATCTGGCATCCCCACACGGCTCACCTCTTGGAAAGAGAGTGGCCTGACCTGGGGCGATCCGGAGGAGCTGACCGGACTCCAAGCCTGCGTCCAAAAGCTAGTGAACAAGAAGCTCAAGCTTGTCAACGTAGTCCAGGTCATGCTCATCCGCCGGATTCTCCCGTGCCAACAACGGGCCTTCAAATTGTGGGAGTTTGATCTGGCCCAGCACCGAACCTTGAGCAGGCTCTTCGACACTACGTACGAAGAGGCCTGGAAGGTGTTGTTCAAGGGCGCCGAGGCCCCCGCATCCGCTACTGAAGATTGCGGATTCCGCTCGCAGCGTCCAGCTGACGAGGTAAGCCATGTTATCCTTTATGGGACACTTGCTTTTCATAGTTTGACTCTATGTGGGATCTAAACTCCCTCTCCTTTGACAGGACTGGCTGAAGAAGGCCGGGCAGACTAACTGTCCGGCTCCTTTGCCAGAAGACCCAGCGGACGCCCGCTTAACGGGGCTGCTGGTTCCGGCACCCACGTGGTGCCGGAGAAGAAGGCCAAGAAGAAGGCCACGGGCACTCGAAAGAGTTCCTATTTTCAGGTGTTATCGGACTCATCGTCCGATGACTCCGAGGCGGAATCCTCCCACGAGGACGAGGAGGAGAAGAAAGAGGCCTCTCCCCCAGCGGGGGGAGGGAAGAAAAGGAAGGCCTCCCCAACGAGGGAGGCCGAAGGGTCCAAGAAGGGAAGGACTCTTCCCCCAGACTGTTCCGCCAACGCCAGTGACGACGACGAGGATTAGCCTTCAAGGGCCAAGCCCCTGGCAAGATCGTAAGTATCCGGACTTCTGAATAACTTCATGATTTTTCTTTTCGCCACACGGTGTCTTTCTAATGCCGCATACAACCCTGCAGTCCGCCCAAGGACGATCTTCCCGCTTCGTCGAGCGGGTCCTTGGGTACGTCGGATGTGAATAGTACTTCACCTCCAACCGCCTCCACCCCCCATGACGCCGACGATGCCGAGGTGGGATCCCAGAGAGGGATCCACCCGGAGGAGGAGGCCCCGGAGGTGCCACAGGGCAACCTCCCGGACTTCGTACCGGACTCCGCACCGGAACCTGCAGTGGTTTCGGAGTCCGGCAGGCGGCCCCTTCATAAGAAGGGCAAGACCGTGACGCCAGCGGCCTCCGTCCAACTGGAGGCGTCGGATAACTTGCTAGAGGCGCTCAATGGCGCTTCCATCGAGGAGGAACACCGCACTGTCATGAGTGCGGTGATTCAGAAGGTTCAGCTCGCCAAAAGCAGGCTGACCGAAGCCTGCAGCAGCCTTCTAACCGGCTTTGAGGTAAGAATGTTAATATATATAAAATAGTACCGCATAGACAGTAGCCTCTGATGCTCGGTTCGGTGTTCGAAAAGAAAAGTCGGACTGAGGATCTAAAAAGATATACGCAGGAGTCTTAAAAAATATGTCAATATGGGATTGCAGGCTGCGCTGCTGACCTCTGCCGCACTGACTGCGGAGGTCGATGCTTTGAAGCAAAGCCTCGAGCGGTCCGAGAACGAGCTCGGCCATGCCAAGAAGTAGCTCGAGGACAAGGAAGGTGAGTAACACCTTATTAAAGTTGTACCTTACAGAAAAGGATTTGGTTGCAAGAGAAATGACAAGGATAACGTGGGTACTTCAGGGGCCACGAACGAGGTGGCGACCCTGATGGAGGCGGTGTCCACGGCCGAACGTAATGCAGCCGTGAAGCGTGCTGGGCGAGAGAAGCAGGAGGCGCGGGTGGCGGAGGTACAACAAGAGCTCCAAGCTCTCGTGGAAAAGCATGAGAGTTTGGAGCGCGACTCGAAGACTCGAGAGTCCGAGCTTGCATCGGCTCTTTAGAGTGCCAAAGCCGCTAAGGCCGAAACCCACAAGGCCCTTCAGGAAATCGAGGCGTTGAAGAAAATAGCGGCGGGTAAGGCATTTTTATGCAAAGCAAGCATGTGAATGTGAATTACATGTTACTTACCCGAATTCAGAGCTCTCCAAGAGTGTTCGTAGATCTGCCCCGCAGCATGTCCGATGCTGCCGCTTTCTACAGGGCCGAGGAGGGGAGCTCGACGGAGAAGGTCTTCTGGTCTCAGTATGCTGAGGCCGGACATTCGGTGCCCCTTAGCGACCAGCTGAAGCAGCTGGTTGAGCTCCACAAGGTGGCCGAACATGCCATGAAGGGCCTCATAGTTCGGCTGTGGCCCAAGGAGGCCATGCCTGGGAGCTATTTCGGCCTGGTGCGGCGGCTGGTGGATGCTTGTCCATGGGTTGAGGTCATCAAGCAATCCGCCTGTATTGAAGGTGCCCGTCGGGACCTTGCCCATGCTAAGGTGCACTGGGGCAAGATGGATGCTGAGAAGCTTGTGACGGACGCGCCACCGCCAGGCAAGGAGTATCGCATGCCCGAGATGTATTATAAGGGTGTCCTGAAGGGTGCCCGCATTATTGCGGGTGAGTGCTCCAAAAATGTAATATTTGAGTAGACTCGCATTTTGTTATCCCGGGCGCTGAAAACTTTGTTCATATGCGCTAAGCAACGCTTGTTGATTTAAAATATTACCTTCTGTGCGGCTGTTTATCAAATCTGAGAGATGGCAAGTCGTCGGCTTCAGCCCCCATGCCACGAGTGCTGGGGTGTTCGGGATAAATTTGAGCACTCTTGTTCCCATATTTGGGTCCATCTAGGGAGGCGCTCAACACAACGAACGAGGCAACCGGACTTATAATGCTTGAACACTCTCACTTAGCCATAGAATTCTATAATTTTAAATTTTGGCGAAGCCCCTAGTGTTCGGAAGGCCGAATTCGGGGCGCTATCCACGCCTGGGCCGGACAAAGCCGGTTCCTCGCTCTAAGCGGCATAAGTCTTTAGGGACTCGAAAAAACCTCTCGAACAGCGACCGGCTCTCGCCTCATCATGACGGTCAGTTTTAGCTTTCTCCACTGAGGCGCTCGCCTAGCTCAACTGGGGCGCAATCGCAGTGGTTCTCCCAGTGCTACCTTAGCCGATACAACGAAACGTAAGGTACCAAAACATGGGAGCCGGGCAAACCCAACTATTGACCCAAGACATGATTCGGAGCCGATGCATATAATGCTATAAGTTCGGGGTGCCGCAATTGTGAAAGTGTTCAGACTTATCACACCATAATGTGGGGAAGTTAAGCCCCTGTTGTATTTAGCCGTACCAAAGTGTACGGATGCGACATGTCATAAATGAACATATGTATAAGAAAGGAATGCAATTGTAAGCAAAAAGGTGCTGCATTGTTTATTCAAGAAATACTGCCATGAATGCAGAACGATACAAGTAGTGCGGTAAGCAAGGGATGGGACTATTAAACATGTCCCCCTCTAGGGGTAGGCTGCGGAATGGTGTATAAAACAGATTTAATGCTCGTAATGGAGACCACCTGGATATTCGTCGTAGCCTTTCTCCTTCCCTGGCTGTTGCACCGTGTGTTCGGCTGGTCTACTGCCGGACAGGGCCTCTGGTGAATGGAGTCCTGTGGGTAAGAAATAAAAAAAGGAATGACACACTTGGGAGCCCCTGGTGTGGTTAAGCCGCATTCTGGGCCTGTCGTGGTCGTGCCCCTCCCCCTATGCCCATGGTATCTCCAAAGAGTAATGATGTACACGAAGGACCAGTCTTGCAATCTTGCGAGGGCTGGGGTTGGGGCCGCATTGCTACGCGTTCTCGGAACGTGCCAGGTGGTCTTGTTGTAGGTTACTCCGGGCGCGTTTAGCCGTGTCCGGTCGCTTAATGGCCGGACTCGAGAATTGCCTTAAGAGGTTGCATTGTACTTCTGCCGCGAGAGCCGCTGTATGT
Source organism: Triticum aestivum (assembly GCF_018294505.1). Classification (NCBI taxonomy): domain Eukaryota; kingdom Viridiplantae; phylum Streptophyta; class Magnoliopsida; order Poales; family Poaceae; genus Triticum; species Triticum aestivum. The sequence continues at coordinate 703,643,724 of NC_057810.1, read as the reverse complement.
TCCTCCGTTCAGAGGGAGCGTTCAGTGTTTCCGTTGACCGTGATGACTCCTCGAGGGCCTGGCATCTTGAGCTTGAGGTATGCGTAGTGCGGCACCGCGTTGAACTTTGCAAATGCGGTCCGTCCGAGCAGAGCATGATAGCCGCTGCGGAACGGAACTATGTCGAAGATTAACTCCTCGCTTCGGAAGTTATCCGGGGATCCGAAGACCACTTCTAGTGTAACCGAGCCTGTACAATTGGCCTCTACACCTGGTATGACGCCTTTGAAGGTCGTCTTTGTGGGTTTAATCCTTGAGGGGTCTATGCCCATCTTGCGCACTGTGTCCTGATAAAGCAGGTTCAGGCTGCTGCCGCCGTCCATCAGGACTCTGGTGAGGTGAAATCCATCGACGATTGGGTCTAAAACCAATGCGGCGAATCCGCCGTGGCAGATGCTGGTGGGGTGGTCCCTTTGATCAAAAGTGATCGGGCAGGAGGACCATGGGTTGAACTTCGGGGCGACTGGCTCCATCGCGTATACGTCCCTGAGTGCATGCTTCCACTCCCTCTTGGGTATGTGGGTTGCGTATATCATGTTCACCGTCCGCACTTGTGGGGGGGGGGGAACCCTTCTGTCCTCTCTTGTTCGGCTGTCGGGTCTCTTCTTCGTCATCGCTATGCCGCCCCTTGCCATTGTTTTCGGCAATTAGCTTGCCTGCCTGCTTGAATACCCAACAGTCCCTGTTGGTGTGGTTGGCTGGCTTTTCGGGGGTGCCGTGTATCTGGCACGAGCGATCGAGTATTCGGTCCAAATTGGACGGACCCGGAGTAGTTCTTTTGAATGGCTTTTTCCGCTGACCGGGTTTGGTGCCTATGAATCCGGCATTGACTGTCGTATCCTCATTATTGTCGCCGTTAATGCGGCGTTTGTTCTTGTTGTGACGCGACCTGCCGTTGCGGTCCTTGGTATCAGGACTGCCAGAATTTTTGCTGAGGTTGTTGCTGCGGGCTAGCCAGCTGTCCTCTCCCGCGCAGAAGCGGGTCATGAGTGATGTGAGGGCTGCCATGGATTTCGGCTTTTCCTGTCCCAGGTGCCGGGCAAGCCACTCGTCGCGGATGTTATGTTTGAAGGCCGCGAGGGCCTCCACATCCGGACAGTCGACGATTTGATTTTTCTTAGTTAAGAACCGTGTCCAGAATTGTCTGGCCGATTTGTCTGGCTGCTGAATTATGTGGCTTAGGTCGTCAGCGTCTGGTGGTCGCACATACGTGCCCTGGAAGTTATCAAGGAATGCGGCTTCCAGGTCCTCCCAACACCCAATTGATTCTGCTGGCAAGCTGTTAAGCCAATGCCGAGCTAGTCCTTTAAGCTTGAGTGGGAGGTATTTGATGGCGTGAAGATCGTCACCGCGGGCCATGTGGATATGAAGGAGATAGTCTTCGATCTAAACCGCGGGGTCTGTTGTGCCATCATAGGATTCAATATTTACGGGTTTAAACCCTTCGGGGATTTGATGATCCATTACTTCATCTGTGAAGCATAGTGGGTGTGCGGCGCCTCTGTATTGGGCTATATCACGAGGAGCTCAAGCGAGCTTTGTCTACTGTGTTCGGCCCGGCCGGACTTGCTGTGTCCGGCGCGATGGTTGTCGTCACGTATCATGGGGCACCCACGCGATTCGTAGATCGATCTTGATTGTCTTGCCTTATCCTCCAATATATCTCGCAAGTCTGGAGCGTTCCCCTATGGCCTTGTGCTTTTCGAGCGATGCCGGGGTACGGTTCTAGTGGAGGGCCTAGAGGCCTCTCTGTGGCGGCCACGAGGTGGTCGGTCAGCCGTATTGTGCGCTGGTGATGCAGGTTTATATGCATCCTCCTCTAATCGGGGGAGCAACTTGTGTTTGGGGTAGCTTTTGGAGGGGCGTTCGAGCTCATGCTCTTCGGCCGCAAGGACTTCAGTCCATCTGTCGGCTAGCAGATCTTGATCAGCTCTATGCTGTTGCTGCTTTTTCTTGAGGCTGTTTGCCGTGGCCATAAGCCTGTGTTTAAAACGCTCTTGTTCGACGGGATCCTCGGGCACGACAAATTCGTCGTCATCGAGGCTTGCCTCGTCTCCGGAGGGAGGCATGTAATTATCATCCTCTACCTCTTCGCCTGCTGCTCTCTCATGAGGGCTGGCTTCTCCGTCCTCCTGCGCTGAATCTTGCTGGAGGGGGTTGTCTTCAGCACTGTCTAGGGTATTATTATCTCCGGTGCCGGAATCTCCATTCTTGTTGTGGCGGGATTTAGAGCGGCGCCGCTGACGCCGGCGCTTGGGCTGTTTCTTGGAGGGGTCTTCCTCCACTGTTCCCTCGCCATTCCCATCCTTTGGGATATCCACCATGTATATGTCATATGACGAGGTGGCTTTCCAGTGCCCAGTAGGCGCTGGTTCTTGGTCGTCTCCGGCATCGTCGTCCATACCGTCGATGTCTTCGGAGTCAGAGTCTAGCATGTCGGTTAAATCGTCAACAGTGGCTACTAAGTGGGTGGTGGGTGGGCCTTGAATTTCTTTGTCGTCCGCATCGCAACCGTCCTGACCGCAGTCCTGCCAAGGATCTCCTGATAACGAGAGATACTTTAGCGAATTCAGGATGTCGCCGAAAGGTGAGTGTTGAAAGACGTCCGCAGCGGTGAACTCCATGATCGGCGCCCAATCGGATTTGATTGGAGGGGGCGTAGGTGGTTCGGAGTCCGGCAAGGAGTCCGGCACCTCGGAGTCACGAGCTTCACAAGGGACAAGGTCAGTATTCGGCTCTATCACCGTAGAGGTTGCAGCCCTCGAGGCGGTGTCTAACCACCCGTCCTTGATCTGCACAGCCGGCTCCGAATTGAGGGTCGGAGCGGACTCGTGTGCGGCCTCCAGGGCACTGTCCGGCAGCAGAGCTAAATCATGCCCATCGTGACAGTGCGGCGCGCTCGGCTGTGGCTCGAATCCATCGAAGATCAAGTCTCCACGGGTGTCAGCCGTGAAGTTCAGACTTCCAAATCTGACCTGACGGCCAGGGGCGTAGCTTTCGATCTGCTCTAGATGGCCAAACGAATTGGCCTGCAGTGCAAAGCCGCCGAATACGAAGATCTGTCCGGGGAGAAAAGTCTCACCCTGGACCGCGTCGTTGTTGATGATCGAAGGAGCCATCGAGCCTATCGGTGATGACACAGAGGAACTCTCAATGAAAGCACCAATGTCGGTGTCAAAACCGGCGGATCTCGGGTAGGGGGTCCCGAACTATGCGTCTAGGCGGATGGTAACAGGAGACAAGGGACACGATGTTTTACCCAGGTTCGGGCCCTCTTGATGGAGGTAAAACCCTACGTCCTGCTTGATTAATATTGATGATGTGGGTATTACAAGAGTAGATCTACCACGAGATCAAGGAGGCTAAACCCTAGAAGCTAGCCTATGGTATGATTGTTGTTCGTCCTATGGACTAAAACCATCCGGTTTATATAGACACCGGAGAGGGCTAGGGTTACACAAAGTCGGTTACAATGGTAGGAGATCTACATATCCGTATCGCCAAGCTTGCCTTCCACGCTAAGGAAAGTCCCATCCGGACACGGGATGAAGTCTTCAATCTTGTATCTTCATAGTCTTGGAGTCCGGCCGATGATGATAGTTCGGCTATCCGGACACCCCCTAGTCCAGGACTCCCTCAGCTAGGGTTACACGGAGTCGGTTACAATGGTAGGAGATCTACATATCCGTATCACCAAGCTTGTCTTCCACGCCAAGGAAAGCCCCATCCGGACACGGGACGAAGTCTTCAATCTTGTATCTTCATAGTATAGGAGTCCGGCCAACGGTGATAGTTCGGCTATCCGGACACCCCCTAATCCAGGACTCCCTCAATCGGCAAGCCATCGAGAATAAATGGATCTTCAAGAAGAAGACTAACGCTGATGGTAATGTAACTGTCTAAAAAGCTCGACTTGTTGCAAAAGGTTTTCGACAAGTTCAAGGAGTTGACTACGATGAGACCTTCTCACCCATAGCAATGCTTAAGTCTGTCCGAATCATGTTAGCAATTGCCGCATTTTATGATTATGAAATATGGCAAATGGATGTCAAAACTGCATTCCTGAATGGATTTCTGGAAGAAGAGTTGTATATGATGCAACCAGAAGGTTTTGTCGATCCAAAAGGTGCTAACAAAGTGTGCAAGCTCTAGCGATCCATTTATGGACTGGTGCAAGCCTCTCGGAGTTGGAATAAACGCTTTGATAGTGTGATCAAAGCATATGGTTTTATACAGACTTTTGGAGAAGCCTGTATTTAAAAGAAAGTGAGTGGGAGCTCTGTAGCATTTCTGATATTATATGTAGATGACATATTTTTAATTGGAAATGATATAGAATTTCTGGATAGCATAAAAGGATACTTGAATAAAAGTTGTTCAATGAAAGACCTCGGTGAAGCTGCTTACATATTAGGCATCAAGATCTATAGAGATAGATCAAGATGCTTAATTGGACTTTCGCAAAGCACATACCTTGATAAAGTTTTGAAAAAGTTCAAAATGGATCAAGCAAATAAAGGGTTCTTGCCTGTATTACAAGGTGTGAAGTTGAGTTAGACTCAATGCCCGACCACAGCAGAAGATAGAGAGAAAATGAAAGATGTTCCCTATGCTTCAGCCATAGGCTCTATCATGTATGCAATGCTATGTACCGGACCTGATGTATGCTTAGCAATAAGTTTAGCAGGGAGGTACCAAAGTAATCCAGGAGTGGATCACTGGACAGTGGTCAAGAATATCCTGAAATACCTGAAAAGGACTAAGGATATGTTTCTCGTTTATGGAGGTGACAAAGAGCTAGTCGTAAATGGTTACGTCGATGCATGCTTTGACACTGATCCGGACGATTCTAAATCGCAAACTGGATACGTGTTTATATTGAACGGTGGAGCTGTCAGTTGGTGTAGTTCTAAACAAAGCGTCGTGGCGGGATCTACATGCGAATCGGAGTACATAGCTGCTTCAGAAGCAGCAAATGAAGGAGTCTGGATGAAGGAGTTCACATCCGATCTAGGTGTTATACCTAGTGCATCAGGAGCAATGAAGATCTTCTGTGACAATACTGGTGCAATTGCCTTGGCAAAGGAATCCAGATTTCACAAGAGGACCAAGCAAATCAAGAGACGCTTCAATTCCATCCGGGACCAAGTCTAGGTGGGAGACATAGAGATTTGTAAGATACATACGGATCTGAATGTTGCAGACCCGTTGACTAAGCCTCTTCCACTAGCAAAACATGATCAGTGCACCAAGGCTCCATGGGTGTTAGAATCATTACTGTGTAATCTAGATTATTGACTCTAGTGCAAGTGGGAGACTGAAGAAAATATGCCCTAGAGGCAATAATAAAGTTATTATTTATTTCCTTATATCATGATAAATGTTTATTATTCATGCTAGAATTGTATTAACTGGAAACATGATACATGTGTGAATACATAGACAAACATAATGTCACTAGTATGCCTCTACTTGACTAGCTCATTAATCAAAGATGGTTATGTTTCCTAACCATAGACATGAGATGTAATTTGATTAACGGGATCACATCATTAGGAGAATGATGTGATTGACTTGACCCATTCCGTTAGCTTAGCACTTGATCGTTTAGTATGTTGCTACTGCTTTCTTCATGACTTATACATGTTCCTACAACTATGAGATTATGTAACTCCCGTTTATCGGAGGAACACTTTGTGTGCTACCAAACGTCACAACGTAACTGGGTGATTATAAAGGAGCTCTACAGGTGTCTCCAAAGGTACATGTTGAGTTGGCGTATTTCGAGATTAGGTTTTGTCACTCCGATTGTCGAAGAGGTATCTCTAGGCCCTCTCGGTAATGCACATCACTATAAGCCTTGTAAGCAATGTAACTAATGAGTTAGTTACGGAATGATGCATTACATAACGAGTAAAAAGACTTGCCGGTAACGAGATTGAACTAGGTATTGAGATACCGATGATCGAATCTCGGGCAAGTAACATACCGATGACAAAGGGAACAACGTATGTTGTTATGCGGTTTGACCGATAAAGATCTTCGTAGAATATTGAGGAGCCAATACGAGCATCCAGGTTCCGCTATTGGTTATTGACCGGAAATGTGTCTCGGTCATGTCTACATAGTTCTCGAACCCGTAGGGTCCGCACGCTTAAAGTTTCAATGATGGTTATATTATGAGTTTATGAGTTTTGATGTACCGAAGGTTGTTTAGAGTGCCGGATGTGATCACGGACATGACGAGGAGTATCGAAATGGTCGAGACATGAAGATTGATATATTGGAAGCCTATATTTGGATGTCGGAAGTGTTCCGGGTGAAATCGGGATTTTACCGGAGTATCGAGGGGTTGCCGAACCCCCCGGGGGCTTAATGGGCCATAGTGGGCCTTAGTGGAGAAGAGGAGAGGAGGCCAGGGCAGGGCCGCACGCCCCTCCCCCCTAGTCCGAATAGGAAAAGGAGAGGGGGGCGACGCCCCCCTTTCCTTCTTCTCTCTCTCCCTCCTCTTCCCCCTTCTCCTAATCCAACAAGGAAGGAGGGAGTCCTACTCCCGGTGGGAGTAGGACTCCCCTTGGCGCGCCTCCTCCCTGGCCGGCCGCCCCCTCCCCCCTTGATCCTTTATATACGGGGGCAGGGGGGCACCTCTAGACACAACAACAGATCATTGATCTCTTAGCCGTGTGTGGTGCCCCCCTCCACCATAGTCCTCCTCGATAATATTGTAGCAGTGCTTAGGCGAAGCCCTATGACGGTAGAACATCATCATCATCACCACGCCGTCGTGCTGACGGAACTCTCCCTCGACACTTGGTTGGATCGAAGTTCAAGGGACGTCATCAAGCTGAACATGTGCTAGAACTCGGAGGTATCGTGCTTTCGGTGCTTGATCGGTCGGGCCGTGAAGACGTACGACTACATCAACCGCGTTGTTCTAACGCTTCCACTTTCGGTCTACGAGGGTACGTGGACAACACTCTCCCCTCTCGTTGCTATGCATCACCATGATCTTGCGTGTGTGTAGGATTTTTTTTGAAATTACTACGTTCCCCAACAATAGCTTGGTCCTGCAAATTAGGGACCTCACCGAAGCATGAAGCTGCTCTGGTCACTGAGGTACCTATAGTTGAATAAGGGGCAGAGGCCGTGAGGTAGGCGGTACTGCCACAGCGGCCTCATGACTTTCGGCTTCCTTCCTTCTTGCCAAAACCAAGGCAACCCTAGTTGTCCGGCATCGTCCTGGCAAGTCAAGCAGCAGCCGAGTCGATGAGGAAGAGAGGGGAGGCACCTGCGCCGCCTCGCGAGAAGATGGTGGAAGGGGCCAACGGCTTGGCGTTGGGAGAAGGGAACGGCGAAAGTGCAACTATCCCTGGGTGGTTTTGGTAATTCCTAACAACATATAGCTCATTGAGCTAATGCTATTTCAAGATAAATATTTTAGGAAAGCTCAATGTTTGGCATGGCATGGATGAGAAACGTGGACCCCTCAAAATGCTAAGGACAATAGGATTGGCTCAAGCTCAAAGCACAAGACTCTAAATTTTTCATTTTAGTGATCCAAGATCACATTGAGTCCATAGGAAAAGCCAATACTATCAAGAGGGGGTGAGGTGTTGCTTAATGAGTTTCTTGCTCAAAGTGCTTAGTGATATGCTCCAAAAACCCTCAACTACTTTCTCACATCCACATATGTCCCAAACCAAAAGTCAAACTCGGCCCCACCGAAACTTTCTATCCGGCGCCATCGAGTTCAGTTGACATAGACACTGCCAAAAACCCTAGTCTTTTCGGTCTCACCGATAGGGATCTCGGTCTCACCGAGATGGGATTGTAATCTCTCAGTTTCCCTTCGTAACGTTTCAGTCACACCAAGATAAGCGATTGGTCCCACCGAGATTGCAATGCAAACTCTCTGTTTCCCTTTCGTAACGTTTTGGTCCAACCGAGATGAGCGAATCGGTCCGACCAAGTTTGCCTGACCAACTCTCTGTTTGTCAATTACCAAAATCGATCTCACCGAGTTTGTGTAATCGGTCTTACCGAGATTACGTTATGCCCTAACCCTAACGATATCGGTCCTACCGAGTTGACGTATCGGTCCCACCGAAATGCCTAACAGTCACATTATCAACTAAATCGTTTTGACCGAGTTTCACGATTCGGTCCCACCGAGTTCGGTAAGTTGTGTGTAACAGTTAGATTTTGTGTGGAGGCTATATATACCCCTCCACCCACTCTTCATTCATGGAGAGAGCCATCAGAACATGCCTACACTTCCAACATACATTTTCTGAGAGAGAACCACCTACACGTGTGTTGAGGTCAAGATATTCCATTCCTACCACATAAATCTTGATCTCTAGCCTTCCCCAAGTTGCTTTCCACTCAAAATCTTCTTTCCACCAAATCCAAATCCTGTGAGAGAGAGTTGAGTGTTGGGGAGACTATCATTTGAAGCACAAGAGAAAAGAGTTCATCATCAACACACCATTTGTTAACTCTTGGAGAGTGGTGTCTCCTAGATTGGCTAGGGGGTCACTTGGGAGCCTCCGTCAAGATTGTGGAGTTGAACCGAGGAGTTTGTAAGGGCAAGGAGATTGCCTACTTCATGAAGATCTACCCGAGTGAGGCAAGTCCTTCGTGGGCGACGGCCATGGTGGGATAGACAAGGTTGCTTCTTCGTGGACCCTTCGTGGGTGGAGCCCTCCGTGGACTCACGCAACCATTACCCTTCGTGGGTTGAAGGCTCCATCAACGTGGATGTACGATAGCACCACCTATCGGAACCACGGATAAAAAATTTCCGTGTCAACATTGCGTTTGCTTCCTCAAACTCCTCCCTTTACCTTCATATGCAATTGTTTTACATTCCACTGCTATACTCCTAGAATTGCATGTGTATGTTGATTGCTTGACTTGTGCTAAGTTACTAAAATCTGCCAAGAACTAAAATTGGGAAAAGGCTAGATTTTTATTTGGTCAAGTAGTCTAATCACCCCCCTCTAGACATACTTTCGATCCTACAAGTGGTATCGGAGCTTTGGTCTCCATTTGCCTTGATTTCCATAGGTTTTGGTGATCATAGACTTGGTTTCACAACCTAGGAGAGTATGGCGTCTAGCGAGGGAAATTACCACCGTAGAGGTCCTTACTTTGATGGTACAAAATTTGCTAGTTGGAAGCATAAGATGAAAATGCATATTCTTGGACATAACCCCGCCATTTGGGCTATTGTGCGTATTGGCTTGCAAGGTGAATTCTTTGATGGAAGAGAACCGAACCGTGAAGCTACCACAGAAGAGTTGAAGATGTTGCAATACAATGCTGAAGCTTGTGATATTCTCTTCAACGGATTGTGCCCCGAAGAATTCAACAAAATCAGCCATCTTGAGAATGCAAAGGAAATTTGGGATACTTTGATTGATATGCACGAAGGTACCGACTCCGTCAAGGAATCCAAATTGGATGTGCTTCAAAGTCAACTTGACAAGTTCAAAATGAAGGATAGTGAAGGCGTCGCTGAAATGTACTCTAGGCTTGCTCTCATCACAAATGAGATTGCCGGCTTAGGAAGTGAAGAGATGACCGATAAATTCATCATCAAGAAGATCCTAAGAGCCTTGGATGGAAAATATGACACCGTGTGTACATTGATCCAAATGATGCCCAATTACAAAGATCTCAAGCCAACGGAAGTCATTGGAAGAATTTTTGCTCATGGGATGTCACTCAAGGATAAGGAAGAGCCCCACAACAAGTCAAGTGGTGCTTACAAAGCCTCATGTGAAGCTCCCACATCATCAAGTGAGAAACAAACCTTCAATGAAGAATTGAGCCTAATGGTGAAAAACTTTAACAAGTTCTACAAGAGTAGAAGCAAGGAAAGAAGTTCCAAGTCAAGGTCCTACAATGACAAAAGATCTTCTGGTCATGAGCATAATTTCTACAATTGTGGAAGACCCGGACACTATTCCAATGAGTGTACGGCTCCCTACAAAAGAAGGGAAGATTCTCCAAAAAGAAGAAGTAGAAGAGAAGAATCGCCACCAAGAGAGAGGAAGAGTAGAGATGATCGTTATGAACGAAGAACATCCCGGAGAAGCAAGGATTCGCAAAGAAAGGATAAGTCATCAAGGAGCTACACAAAACAAAGACATCGAGCTCATGTTGGTGAATGGGTATCCAGCTCCGAATCCGACAATCACTCCGAGAGAAGCTATCACTCCGACTCCGAATATACTCAAGATGAAGATGTTGCCAGTCTAGCACTTGTGTCAACCAACTCCTATGACATATTTGACTCACCAAATGAAGGAATTGGAAGATGCTTCATGGCTAAAGGCCCAAAGGTATCACACCCCGAGTATGTTGATTTCAATAGTGATGAAGATGACTTGTTTGGTGATGATAATTTACTTGCTGACAACTCTAGTGATGAATACTATGATGAAACGTCAATTAATCATGCTAATCAAGATAAAATGAATGACAATGATAAGGAGAAGATTGAGCGCCTAACTAAAGAACTAAATACTCTTAAGTTAGCTCATGAAACTATCTTGGAAGATCATCGAGAACTTTTAAAGACTCATGAGAAGTTACGCTTTGAAAAGCTCAACCTTGAGCAAGAGCATGAGTTTTTAAAGGAAATCAATGATGATCTTCGCAAGAAAATTTCTTCTTACATTGCCAACCGTTTACTCTTATCTACTTAGAGCATCTCCAGCCGCGCCCCCAACAAGGCCCCCAGGCGATTTTTCGGCCGCCGGCACAAAAAAATCGGCCCAGTCGCGCCCCCAGGGACCTATTTTTCGCCGGCTCGGGCCGAAATTGGCGCCGGCGGACCCAACCCGAACCCGGCGCACTGGGGGCGCTCGAAAGCGCCGGGCGAATCTTTTTTGGCGCGAAAGCGCCATGGGCCAGTCGCGTCAGCGACTCAACTCTCTTCTTGCCGCTTCGTCGTCCTCATCGCCTCGTTTCCCGTGGTGAATCAATGCCAAAGCTGCACGCGCTGTCGGCCGGTCGGCCTCCATTGATGCCTCACGGGCGGCGCAGTGAAGGTCGACCGACGCGCGTCCCCTCGCCCGCCACGCCTCCCGCCACGCGTAACGAGCCGGCCAAGCCTAGCACGCGGCGCCTCCGCCTATATAAGCCGAGCAACCAACGCCGAAGACACGCACAGACACTCCACCGCCGACGCCCCATTTATCCCCCCTTCCTCCTCTCGCCGTCTCAAGTTCAAAAGGATGGCCGAGCGCTTCCCAGGCGACGGCGCGGCGGCAAATGGCTTCGGGTGCCGCCACCTTCACGAGGACGAGGCTCGCCTCCTTTTCGAGGCCGAGTACCCGGCCCCGCCGGACATGCGGGTGCCCAGGGCGTGGAGGATCAGCGCCGGCGGCGTGCCGGTGCCACCACCACCCACCGGGGCGGCACGGCGTGCGGAGATCGCACGTATCCGCGCGTTCCTGCCGCGGGCGGCAAGGGAAGGCCCGCGGTACACCCCCGACAGCCCGCTCTAGGAGCCCTACTTCCGCCACCGCCATGCCGAATAGCTCGAGGCGACGAACGGCGTCGTGCCCTCCGACAGGCTCAACTCCGAGGGTCGGCGCCAGTGGTGGGGCGTGCCCGGCCGCATGTTGGAGGCCGTCCTCGAGTACATTGAGGGCGGCAACACGCCGCGCCTCGAGTACCTCACTCCCCCATCCTTCTCACGCAGCCGTGGGAGCTCCTGGATGGCGAGGCGCATGGAGCGGCCCGGCGCGTCCTCCTTCTTGTCTGGTTGCTCGTCGGGCTCTCCCTGCCTCCGCCCTGTCAAGCCGGAGCCCCAGGACACGCCTGTCAGCACGCGCACCCATAGCTCCGGCGTCTGCATCGGCGACTCCACCCTCCCATCCGGCCGCTTCGTCCTCGTCGAGCCCAAGCCGGAGCCCGTCCTCCCGCCGGAGTACGAGGAGATAGCCCGGGCGGCTTCTCCGACGAGGACGCCCTGCAGTGGGCGCGGGACGACTACCTCCGCGACGAGATGATCCGGCAGCACCGGGCCCTGGAGGAGATCGAAGCCCGCAAGCGTGGGCGCGAGGACGAGCATGGCGTCGTGATCCTCGACAACAACGACGATGAGGAGGCCCCCGGACTGCCCAACCCGCTGCGCCAACCGGGGGAGGGATGCAGCAGGGACGGCGGCGGCAGAGGTGGCGACGACAACGACGACGACGATGGCGACAACGACTACACGCGGTTCTACAGCCTCCTCGGCATGTAGAACTACGAGGGCGGGCGGCCGGCGGCGGGGAGCGGCGAGGCAGACGGCAAGGAGCGGCGATGGAGCGGTGAGTGGCGGCCCCTAGTAGTTTTTCTTTTTTTGTAAAATATGTTTAAGTTTGAACAAACTCGCCGAAGTTTGCAATGAATTTGCGCCGTGTTTGTGCCGTATTTAAATTTTTCAAAAAAACGTGGGCGCCGCGACTGGGGGGCATCACGCCCCCAGCGCGCGGGTTAGCGCCAGTGCGCCCCCAGGGGGCGATTTTTAGCCCCTCTCGGGGGGCAACGGCTGGTGATACTCTTACGTGCCACAAGTCAAGTCTAGTAACAAGAATAAGAAAGATTCTTCTTCTAGTAGTAACAGTAATCATGCTAAATCCAATGTTGTTGCTTCTAGTAGTTCCCTTGATTCCACTAATGATTCTCTTAGCCAAGTTACACTTGAGCAAGAAAATAGCTTATTGAAGGGAATTATAGAGAAAGGTGTTTACAAGAGCCTTGCCGGAAGTAAGCAATTCGAGGAGATTGTACGCAAGCAAGGAAGGCACCGGAAGAATCAAGGTGTTGGCTTTGAACGAAAGTTCAATGCCAATGGAGTTGAGTGGGAAGAAGATCAAGACCCCAAGATGAAGTTTGTTCCTCAACAAGAGAAGTACGATCCTACTTCTTTCAAAGGAACACAAGTTCAAGATGATCGTCCACCACAAGACCACAAGCAAAAAGGCAAGGACAAGCTTCAAGAGGAGATTGATGTATTTGAAGAAGCTCCTAAGGCCTTGGTCAAGTGGGTTCCCAAGACTACATCAAGTTCTACTTCATCAAGTATGACTACAACTCCAAGGATTCCCATCAAGATGATGTGGATCCCAAAGAAGAAGAACTAGATAGTTCTTGAGGGTGACTCCGCCAACATACTTCACTCATATCATTTTGGCAAGGACAAGTGCAATCAACTTCCACATCTTGCACTAGTTCAATGAGTCACAAACCCTCTTGTTGGTAAGACAAGGGACAAGGTAACCTAATGCTTTCATGGACATCATATTGTGTGTGCATCACTCTATGTCTATGGATATCTTTGCTTGTTCCTTGTGGTACTAACCCGTGTAGGTATTGAAAGTGCAACTCACTCCAATGGATTGCTCCAAATGATCAACAACATTGAGCATCCACATCTTCACCACCTACATGAAGTCATCATCGACAAAACCCAAGGTTAGTTCATCCCTCTTAGGGGGGATCTCACATCTAGGGGGAGCTTTACCCTAATAATTGAGCTAAAGAAACTCTAATGGTGTGAACACAACAATGCTTTATGTAAAAGTGGTAACCCCACTTGTGCTTAAACGATGAGTATGACCTATGATCAAATGTTCTCATTTGACTCCTAAGTCAATATACTCATATATAGATGACCTAGTCATCGCCAATTGCTTGATAGATGCTAGAGTGTTTGTGCATGCTTTGCCACATATTTCATTTGCCATTTTATTGTGTGAGCATGTTGGTTGCATATTTTACTCATTCAAGGACATCCACTTGTTGTTTTGATTGTTTGGTTTCTTTCCTTTTGCCAAGTGGATGGACAAGAATGCCCAAGAACCTTCTCTAGCTATCTATGCTTTTCTCGTCTCAAACTCTATTGATGCTACATCACAAAGTTTGATCAAGTCAGATTTGAACCACTCTGTGTGAGGAGCACTCAGAGTCCCCGATTCGTCATAAACTTAAACTTCCAAAAACTCTTTGTGCATTTTGGTCTGAGCGATTCACCCTTTTCGGTCATACCAAGATCACTAAGTTGATCTAGGTTTTCAATCTCGGTGCAACTGATTAGAACCTTTCGGTCACACCGAGTTGCAGTAACTGCTCGCGGTTTTGCATCTCGGTGCCACCGAGTTGTTCCACTCGGTCACACCGACAGGGTCAGGTTATATATACTGACGGGTCAAATTTTGGAAAAATTTTTGAAACTCTTCACCCGCGCGTAACCTGCTCTGCCTCTTTGGGTCTCTGGATCATCTTCTCGCTGCCAGCGACCTCCTGCCGTTGGTCTCCGTCGCCGTCAACGGCAATCTGCCCCGCCGTTGCCGCCGTAGCAAGTTCACCGCCGAGTTAGGGTATGAACTTGATACTTTGTGCTATTCATTAACTCTGATTCATAGCACATTGCTTTGCCATGATTCTTGCCACGTATGAAATCATCTTGTCCAACGAAAACATCTTGTAGATTAGATTTGATTTGAAAATTTAGGGTTAGGTTTCCGTCGAACTCATCTCGGACCGACCGAATTGTTGAAATCGGTCTCACCGATTTGGCTTAGGCCATTGCACATGCGATTTTCGGTCTGATCGAGAATTGCAAATTGGTGTAGCCGAGTTCGATTCTCTGTGAAACCCTAGCAGTCTTGGTGCCACCAAACTGTGACTCAGTCTGACTGAGTTCACTAGTTTAGGTTCCAAAAGCTGCTTTGGTATCACCGAGTTTACAAATCGGTAGCTCCGAAATGCTTTCTGTGGAGAATTAAAACTAAGTTTTGAGTCATCTGTTTTGGAAAAACTCCGCACTTTGTGATGCTCATCTACTGTACCTCATCTATATCTATTCACAGGGTCTGCTGTCAGTGAGTTTGCAGAAATGTCTGATCAAAGTGATAGCCAGAACAAGTCTGAAGAGCAAGCTCAATTGAGTGAGGGCACTAGTCCCTCAAGTAGCTATGATGAGGGCAGCAGGAGCACACCTAGTAACTTGCCAAAGGCAGCTACCAGGACAAGGAAGAAGAAAACCTCAGATTCTGAAGATGAGGATTATGTGGTTGTTGAGGATGAGGCCACTTCAAGGAAAAAGGTGCTGAAAAAGGAGTATGGCACAACTGCTGCAACTAAACCAGTCATGAACAAGAAGGCACCTGCCAGGAGAGTGCCTACATTCAAACCCAGGAAGGTTGCCACAGGTGAAACTATGAAGTTCACCATTGAATCTGAAGAAGAAGCTGCTGGTGAAGACGAGAAAAAGAAGAGGGCAAGAACAACTATAACCAAAGTTCTTGGAAATTCCACAATGGTGAGATCAAATGATGAAGAGGAAGAGGATGCTACTCCAGCAACTAAGGCTCAGAAGCTCATGGGAGATGCAATTAAGTCCGGGGCTGCTTCTAAGCCCAAAGCTGCTCCCAAGGATGCTGCTCCAGCTCCTAAGGCTCAGAAGCTCATGGGAGATGCAATTAAGTCAGGGGCTGCTTCTAAGCCCAAAGCTTCTCCCAAGGCTGCTGCTCCAGCTCAAAAGCCTAAACCCAAGAGGAACACCAGAAGTATTCCAGCTTCAGGAGGAAGTGGAGGAGAAGAAGGGCAAGTCTACTATAGATGCTTTTGCTAGAGTGCCTAGAGGACAGAGATCTACTATAATGCCAGTCACAGATACTAGAGCTACAACATATGCACCAGCTGCTACAGCTCCAGTGCCACCTCCAGCAGCCACTCCACCAGCTCCAGCTACATCAACAAACGCTTTCGTCCTTGGAGTCATCTCTACGCCACCTCATGAAGACCAAGCCTGAGAGACGTTTAGCACTATGCATGTTTTGAACTTTTTGGTAACTTGTTGCCAAAGGGGGAGAAAATGTATAGATCATAGGCTTCGAGAGAGAGTGTTGCTTTTTATCTCTCTTGTTTTTGGTTGAACTTCTTGATTGTGTGCTTGTGAGCTACTTGTTTACTTGTTTGATCATGTGTTTGATCATATGCTACCCTTAATGCTTGTTGGATGATATTATCTCTTATATCCTTATATGATCATTCACTTTGCTTGGTATTGAGTGCATGTGTTCAATCATTATCATTTTGAGCTCTCCACCAAGATGTATGTGACATGAAAGAGTAACCCATGATCCTAACACATTGTGCATTTGCACTCCAAAGCAAATTTTAAATAATGCACAAATTTAGGGGGAGCTCTTGCTTATCACATACTTCTCAAAGCAATGATGTTTTTCAATCTTATTATCATTTGTCGAAGCTTTGATCTATATGTTGTCATCAATTACCAAAAATGGGAAGATTGAAAGTGCAACTATCCCTGGGTGGTTTTGGTAATTCCTAACAACATATAGCTCATTGAGCTAATGCTATTTCCAGATAAATATTTCAGGAAAGCTCAATGTTTGGCATGGCATGGATGAGAAGCATGGACCCCTCAAAATGCTAAGGACAAAAGGATTGGCTCAAGCTCAAAGCACAAGACTACATTTTTCATTTTAGTGATCCAAGATCACATTGAGTCCATAGGAAAAGCCAATACTATCAAGAGGGGGTGAGGTGTTGCTTAATGAGTTTCTTGCTCAAAGTGCTTAGTGATATGATCCAAAAACCCTCAACTACTTTCTCACATCCACATATGTCCCAAACCAAAAGTCAAACTTGGCCCCACCGAAACTTTCTATCCGGCGCCACCGAGTTCAGTTGACATAGCCACTGCCAGAAACCCTAGTCTTTTCGGTCTCACCGATAGGGATCTCGGTCTCACCGAGATGGGATTGTAATCTCTCTGTTTCCCTTCGTAATGTTTCGGTCAAACCGGGATGAGCGATCGGTCCCACCGAGATTGCAATGCAAACTCTCTGTTTCCCTTTCGTAATGTTTCGGTCCAACCGA
Organism: Triticum aestivum; assembly: GCF_018294505.1. Classification (NCBI taxonomy): domain Eukaryota; kingdom Viridiplantae; phylum Streptophyta; class Magnoliopsida; order Poales; family Poaceae; genus Triticum; species Triticum aestivum. The sequence continues at coordinate 703,626,774 of NC_057810.1, read as the reverse complement.
GATGAGCGAATCGGTCCCAACGACTTTGGCTGACCAATTCTCTGTTTTTCTATTACCAAAATCGGTCTCACCGAGTTTGTGTAATCGGTCTCACCGAGATTATGTTATGCCCTAACCCTAACGATATCGGTCCTACCGAGTTGACGTATCGGTCCCACCGAAATGCCTAACGGTCACATTATGAACTAAATCGGTCTAACCGAGTTTCACGATTCGGTACCACCGAGTTTGGTAAGTTGTGTGTTACGGTTATATTTTGTGTGGAGGCTATATATACCCCTCCACCCACTCTTCATTCGTGGAGAGAGCCATCAGAACATGCCTACACTTCCAACATACATTTTCTGAGAGAGAACCACCTACACTTGTGTTGAGGTCAAGATATTCCGTTCGTACCACATAAATCTTGATCTCTAGCCTTCCCCAAGTTGCTTTCCACTCAAATCTTCTTTTCATCAAATCCAAATCCTGTGAGAGAGAATTGAGTGTTGGGGAGACTATCATTTGAAGCACAAGAGCAAGGAGTTCATCATCAACACACCATTTGTTACCTCTTGGAGAGTGGTGTCTCCTAGATTGGCTAGGTGTCACTTGGGAGCCTCCGTCAAGATTGTGGAGTTGAACCAAGGAGTTTGTAAAGGCAAGGAGATTGCCTACTTCGTGAAGATCTATCCGAGTGAGGCAAGTCCTTCATGGGCGACGGCCATGGTGGGATAGACAAGGTTGCTTCTTTGTGGACCCTTCATGGGTGGAGCCCTCCGTGGACTCGCGCAACCGTTACCCTTCGTGGGTTGAAGTCTCCATCAACGTGGATGTACGATAGCACCACCTATCGGAACCACGGATAAAAAATCTCCGTGTCAGCATTGTGTTTGCTTCCTCGAACTCCTCCCTTTACCTTCATATGCAATTGTTTTACATTCCGCTGCTATACTCTTAGAATTGCATGTGTAGGTTGATTGCTTGACTTGTGCTAAGTTACTAAAATCTGCCAAGAACTAAAATTGGGAAAATGCTAGATTTTTATTTGGTCAAGTAGTCTAATCACCCCCCTAGACATACTTTTGATCCTACAAATGGCAAGAGACAGAGAGAGGGGAAAGAAATGTACGTGTCGGCGGCAGATCAAAATCTGGCCACGCGTTACGGCAGCTCGGGTGGGGAACATCGTATAGCGGCTGATGGTGTGGCCCCAAGTGCTCAACGCAACCCCGATTAACCACAAGGCATCATTTCAAGGGAGCTTGGAGTTTTAGGGGATATATATGCTTGTTCTTTACTTGATAGTTGACAGTGAAGTGGCATTGCTTATAATAGTCACCTGTGCAAAGATAAAAATGACATCGACTCATTTTATGTGTACTGATTTGATTATTTGATATGCGCTTATGTAATGTGTTTAGATTTATCTAGTGTACCTATTGGTCTTTCAAATCAAAAGATGTGCATGAAATTGCACATATAAATCTACTTAAGACAACGTTCATTACAAAAGTAAACTTAATATTACTGTGGTGTGTTTATATGTGGTACATGCTATTGGTTTGCTGTGTAGACTTTGCTCATCCAAATCGAGATTTTTCCTTTTCCCCACATATTCTATGATATTTTGACCCAATAGGTAATATCATGGTGCTTAGTAGTATAGTTTAGTGTTTGGGGCCTCATCCTCGGCACTGCAACCAGGTATTTACGTGGTTTAAACTGCATGACAAAAGGAAGGAAGATAATGCGGAATCACTAGTTAAGGAGTACTCATTGCGAAGATCACTCCAACTTTCCCAGGTTGCGACAACTGGCGCGCTGGGAGTTTTTCCTTTTTTCTTAGATCCGTCTATTCAAAATGTTTTATCTCTTAAACAGTGCGTCCAAATCTCAAACCGCTTTCGCCGTTGGATTCCTCGCGTCGGGATCTTCAGAACTAGATCCCATGTTGATAGGTTTTGACGACCTTTTTTCATGAAAAAACCGAACGAAAAAACCGGACAAAAAAACCAAACCGGGAGCACGTATTTTTTCCCTTCCCGAAAGAGGCACGCCCGTGCCTCTGATGAAATCACAACCATGCCTCTCGCGGAAGCAAAACCGTGACTCTCGCGAAAGAAAAAAAAAACAAAAAACGCGTTTTTTTTCGTTCCCGAGAAGGCACGGCCGTGACTCTCGCGAAAGCACAACTGTGCCTCTCGCGGAAGCAAAACTGTGCCTCTCGCCGAAGCAAAAAAACGGAAAACGCATTTTTTTCGTTTCCGAGAGGCACGGCCGTGACTCTCGCGAAAGCACAACCGTGCCTCTGGCGGGAGCAAAACCATGACTCTCGCGAAAGAAAAAAAAAACAAAAAACGCATTTTTTTTTCGTTTCCGAGAGGCCCGGCCGTGACTCTCGCGAAAGCAAAACCGTGCCTCTCGCGGAAGCATAACCGTGACTCTCGCGAAAGAAAAAATGCGTTTTTTTGGGTAAAAATATTTTTTTCGAATATCTTTTTGTCGAAAAGCTAGGGAAGACCGGTGAAAAACCAAAACGTCAAGAAACCCCGAAAAAAAACCATTTAAAAACCTGAAAATGCGTGCGGAAAAATAAAAAACAAAATCCGGAGGGAGCGCCCAGAGCGCGACACGTGGCGAATGACTGATAGCGCGCCAAGTGACGCTAATCGTTGCGAGTCTCCCGAATACATGCATGATGCGTATAATTATGATGGGTTAATTAAGCAAATTGTGATTAGCTAATTAAGTGTGAGATTCCGAAGAGACATGCACACTCGGTTGAGCAGCGTCATCTCCATGGAGCGAAGCACGTACGATGAAGACATGCATGGCAAGCTTGATGGAGGATTAACACTATTGTGCTCCAGAAAACAATAATGCTAACGTTGGCGTCACCGTTGGGTTATATATACAGTTTTGCTAGAACTCATCTAGATGAAATATAATTTGGTCTCATTTCCCTTTTATAGCCATTGGATGTGATGCTATAAGATGCGTGTGTGCTGATGTGGGTTGTATTTGTTCTTAATTTCAAAGTGAATGAGGCCAAATTATATCTCATCTAGATGAGTTCTAGGTACTCCCTTATATATATGGCAGACGTTGTTGCATTCATTCTCTTGGAAAATAAAGACCATCTACAAAAGTACGGACCCTCTCGCATTAGAGCTTCCTTCAACCCACGACGCGTTTGGTTACATGCAGAACATCAAAACAAGATCAAGGGAGGAGGCTAGGGGTATAAACGGATCGCACAACAAAAAGGACACACACACGGATATGCTAAGGCCATCTCCAACGACAAACCACAAATTTCCTGCCGCATCTTTCCTGGACACAAGGGAACTAGCCCGCGGACACGGATGCGAAAGGACGCCATCCAACCGTATCCTATATATGTCTGTCAGTAAATTCAAATATAAATGTATCCCGATCCCACACAACGCACCGGATTAATCCGCAACGGTTCGCATCTTCGATCACAACCAAAAAGAGACAAATATTCTTAGTTTTTACATGTCCGAATCCAAACGAAAATCAGTCGTGCAGTCCGTGCATTTCTACCCTGCCGGATCGGCAATCCCAGCGAGTTGCTCCCTGATCAAGGAGGTGCCATCAACGTCGCATAGGCAGCCTTCGTGTCCGCGTCTGCCTTCGCCACGTCCTCATCGTCCGATGTCGTCAACTGTTCTTTCTGCCGCTGCAACATATGGTAGCGGACGAATTGCATGATGATTCTTGCGTCGGCATCCAAAGAGTCGACATTCAAGGTCAACATATTGGGGTCATCCGCATTGGCGGCGATCATCGCCCTCTTTTCCTTGAACACGGTTTTCCTCTCCTCGATCATGGTCCTCCTCTCTTCGAGCTTGATCTCCTCGTCTGTCGCCTCCATCAACAGTTTGAACCTCTCCGCCTTCCTGCCCCCTTGTTTTCCGAGCGCTCACGCATGCCTCCTCCTTCTTCACCAAGATATACTCGAGCTTCTCCGCCAGCTTGGCCGCCGCACCCTCTCGCTTCGCCCTCTCATCCTCCCACTTCTTCCCTTGTAAATTTCTTATAACCTTCTTTGGCGGTTCTTGGGTTGGGTCGGTAGGGTCGCCGGTTTCTTCCTCGTTGGCTTGGCCGGCGGTCTTGGCAATTGAAATGTTTCACTTCAGCTGCCCATTCAACTTCAACCAATGATGCATTATGGTGAAGGACTTCTTCTCCTACTTCTTATACACCACACAAGCATGAGTAGGCTACAAAGTGTAAGATTGTCGACAATGCATATCCATCTAGTAAGGAAAAAAACATGTCCGGCTAGTGATCAAGAAAACTAAAGCATATCCGGCTAGTGATCAACTTACTTGCTCGATGATTTGTGCACCGCTAGGCAACCGTGCGATGAGATGCTTCAAGTGCATGCAATACTTGGATACGACCTCTTGGATGGTGTACCATCGATGGTTGAGGGACTTCCATTCATGGTTGCGGATGACCGCGTCGGAGTAGGGCGCGAAATGCTTATGTTCATGGAGCCATATGTGAATGTTTCTCCAAAAGGTTGTGCCCTTTTGCGTCGTGCCATGGAGAGGATCAAGGCTAATGGCCAACCATGCATCACACAACAGCTCGTCCCCCCGCATGTTGAAGCTTTCTCCTCTACCCTTCTTCTTCGGATCGCCGGCTGTACCATCCGGATCATTGTCCTCCCCCCCCCTCCTCCGGTTGCTGCCCTCTAGCGGCCCAATGTTGTTGTTCATGTGTGCCATCATCGGTCTGGTGTAGGACTACTACGTAGCCATTTGGGTGCAGGACTGCTGCTGCTGGTAGTTGCCAGATTGGGTGGGATCTGAGTCTTCCACCTGCCCATCCTCATAGCCCCCCTCCTACTCCCTCGCCTCCATCATGGATGATGTTGAGCATTTCCCTGTCCGCGTCGTACGCCAGCTCCCCCGCTCTCAGCATTGCAGCAAACAACGTGTGGGCACCCATCTGCTAGCTCCCCGCCCCCCCCGTCCTCGCCCGGACAAGCTGTGGCGAAGAATATTTGGAGAGGAGCGGTGCGGCGTTAACGCCGACGATGTAAGGAACCGTACCGGTGGGGGTTGCGAGCTGCTTGGCGACGTAGTAGTACGGAGGCTTGTAAGGCTCCGGCCATGATGGCCATGCAGCAGTCCTTCACGCCCATCGCCACCACCAGGCCCATCAGCGGCCAGCCGCTTCTTCAACTTCTCCTCCTTTGCGGCCGTCACTTTGACGCGACGAATTTGCCGTGTCGCCGAGCCGATCTTCCGGGCGAGCGGGATCCTCCGGCTCCATCTCCGACAGGTTCTCCGATGGTTTCACGCGTCGGTGGTAGAGGGAAGGAGAGGGTGGAAGAAAAGAGCGGGAATTGGGCGGAGAGCGACGGGGAGTGGAAGAAGAGAGTGGGGGATTTGGCGCGAAAACAGTGCGGGATGCTACAAAAGCGTGGGCTCCGCCTTCCTTTTGGGTGGGCCAGGGGGCAGAGAGCGATGTTTCGCATGTCCGGACTCCCGCAACGCCACATCTGAGTTTTGCTCAAGTCTCGAATAAACTCAAGGACATATTCAAAAAAAGATCTGCCCGGCGGTTGGAATGGTTTGTGGATTCCGAACATCCATGACAACCGAACCTACCAAGATAGTAATTACGACAACCCCTGATTTGTCTCCGGTTTGCGAGAGAAATCGCGTCCGGACCGCTTCGTGGACCAACAGAGAACCGCGTTGGATGGCTTCCTCGGTCCGGACAGCGTGGTCCGGACATTGTATTTGTGAACGAAAATCATCTTCTTCCCAACTCATACACCTACAACAACACATATCTTTCCTTTGTACACTATCCTGATTTGCCATGTCTTTTAGAGACCGAGTGTACAATACATGCGCGTGTAAACACCACTTACATTATTGGGTACAAACAACACATGACTTAAAATGCATACATACGATTACAACGGCCACTTCCGCAGCGATTAGAAGGCCACTTCCGCGTTGGCAAACTCGTCTCTCTTCTGCGTCACGTCCGCCACCATCTCACCGAACCTGCAGGGCGGGCTGACCACCGGCACCGTGCCCCGCGCGTACTGTCCACCACGCCCGTTGCAAGGTCCATTCGCATGCATGTCGTTGGACTTCCGTGCGATGATGACGGAGTTCACCACGTCGTCGTCGGGGTGACACACGGCGAGCACCTCGAACCCGCCTCGGCCGATGTCCTGAGGATCGACGATCGGGTACAGGAACCCACGCGCCCCGTGCGCGCTGCGCACGACGAGGGCCGCCCCGTCCGCCATGTGCGCGCCAAGGTGTGCGATCACATTGGCCTTGTCCTCGGCCGCCATGCCCACGAGCGCGGCCAGGAAGACGACGTCGTAAGTAGCGAGCACGTCGGTGAGGTCCGCGACGTCGGCGGTGTGGAACGACATGCGGGCGCCCACGTCCTTGTCGGCGCGAAACAGCCTGCTCGCGCGGTCATTGGCCGCGCCACACAGGTCGTAGTTGTCGAACACGGTGTCGGGCAGGTGGCGCGCGGCGAGGACGTAGGAGCTGAACGGCAGCGGGCCGGAGCCGATGAACGCGACACGGGCCGGGGCGATGCCGCCGGGCACGTAGCGCGCGAGGAGCTCGTACTCCAGCCTGCTGAGGTTGATGTAGTTGCTGTAGTAGGGGAAGACGCCGAGGTGGTCGAGCGGGTTGTCGAAGGCGGCGAGCACGTCGGAGTAGTGCGCCTCCAGCTTCCCCTCGGCCTCGGAGCAGAGGCGGATGAGGCCCTCCCGCATCGCCTGCGCCTCCGGGCCGAGCTTGGTCACGTCCACGGGGCTCGGGGGCACGCACGCGGTGACCAGGTCGGTGAAGAGCGCGTCGACGGCGGCGGACGGGCTGAGCGAGGGCAGCTTGGCGATGGCGGCGTGGAGGCCGGTGATCTTCTGGACCAGGGCGTCGACCTCCTTGTTTTGGGCAGCCATTTTAGTGTGTTCCTGGTGCCTGAGTGCGGCGTGATGAGCTCTGAGGCACGCTAGTGGAGTGGTCGATCGAGCTGCTTGATGAGCTATGGAACGAGCGGTACGGGGTATATGTAGCACTGATCGATGGAGATGGAAATTGGAAAGGCTGTGCATGCATACAAGCTTCACGCGTCCATGCCTAACATGGCAGGTTTCATGCCTCTGCTCTGACGTCCGGCTTTGAGGTGGACAGCGTTTTCTATGTCCTTTTCCTCTAGATCACTTTTCTCAGGTAATATAAAGAGTGTACACAAATTGCTGTAATTAGGCTGATTACTACTCGCGAGATCGATCCACATTCCTGCCCAAGCTGAGCTCCTATGTAACAAGAAAAATGCCGCCGTTAGAATTTTTACTTTATTCTTCTATTAAAATGTAATTGAACTTCACGGAAAACCCTATTTGAGGCGCGACGCAACACCTAGCTGTTAGCTAAATAAAAATATTGACCAAAATATAAAAAAAATCGAATCATTTCACTTTCTATTCATTTTTATATTTCTTTAAGATAGAGATGAAACGGCTCTCTTGCTCCATAACTGATTGAGTGAATTCCAGTAAAACCTACTATTTAGAAAGTAGCCGGGGCTTCGCACAGAGGTGCCAACGACTGGGCCGCCCCTTTTTCATTTTTTTCTGCTTCTTTCTTTCCTTTTTTTATTTTCATTTCATGTTTATTTTCTCCCTTTTTTTGAGTTCTATTTTTATCCTCAAATAAGTTTTTTCAGAAATTCAAAGAAATTCGCACATTTTACAAAGGTAAAAAAGCGCAAGTTTTATAATTTTGTTCATAAATTAAAAACTATAATTTTCAAACTTGTTCTCTTCTTTTCATAAATAATGGAATATTTCACAAAATAGAATTTAAAATTTTCAAAATTGTTCAGATTTCCTAAATGTGTTCAGAAATTCGAAAAAGTCTGGGAATTTCAAAAAAGTTCCCATTTGAATAAAACTCAAAATTCAAAAAAGTTTATGTTTTTAAAATTTGTTTGAAAATTCAAAGAGTGTTTGGGTAATTTAAAAATTTGTTCGTGTCTGCAAAATATGTACAAGATTTCGCAAAAACATTGATTTTTATAAATTTGTTGACAGATTTGAAAAAGTTGTGTTTCAAAAAATATTCACTTAAAAAACACATTTGAAATGTGAAATTAATGTTAAATCTATCGCAATTTATTGTTCTTATACCTCGCACTGCCTATTTAGACACTGAAGCTCAGCAACTAGTACAGTGGCTAACGACGAGGATCACTAGTGGGAGGTCCCTTGTTCTTCCTCATGCGCACATGACTTTCTTTTGGGAAGTTTCACACTGTTTGCACATTGCTAGGCCAACCCAGTTGGTTAGCCCCAGTCTGGCACGTGTCTCCTGGACGCAATGCGCGACAGATAGGATGTCCCAAACTTTACTTCAATTCAATAGCTGCGTCCTCTAGATGTGATTTTAGGTGGCCTGGCCCACGTAGCGCTGATCTTGGGCTGGGGTGTGCGTATTTTCAAGTCCTATTTTTTTGGGAGATATGCTCATTGTCAGCTGCAAAAGCCAATGGAAGGTGGGTCACTCGAGGAATGACACTTTTAAATACTTGAGGGACAGAGTATGGGAAAAGATTAAGGGGTGGATGGGGAAGCTGTTGTCTTATGCAGGAAAAGAGGTACTTATCAAGGCAGTTGCTCAAGCCATTCCAGTATACTCTATGTCTTGTTTTAAATTGCCTAGAGGGATTTATGAAAGTATTACATCGATGATACAACAATTTTGGTGGGGCAGCAAGAGGGGAAAGAGGAAACCTTGTTGGATTTCATGGGACATATGCACCAAGCCAAAACACTTGCGAGGGCTGGGTTTTCGAGATATAGAGCTTTTCAACTTGTCACTTCTGTCAAGACAAGCATGGCGTATAATTCAGGATCCGATGACTAAGTGCAAGAATATTACAGGCTAAATATTATCCATCTTCATCCTTCATGGAGGCTGAGCTAGGAAATAGTCTGTCTCAAATTTGGAGGGCCATTATTGATGGAAGGGGAGCTTTGGCACAAGGACTGATCAGGAGAATTGGGACAACGGAAGGAACCAAGGTGTGGGATCACAATTGGATACCTCGTTCGGGGATGATGAGGCCAATCATATCTCTGGTGCATGAAAAACCAACTTGGGTCTCTGAATTGATTGATAGCTCATCGACCAGCTGGCATGAGGAGAGGGTTCGGTCTATGTTCCTACCTGTTGATGCTGAAGCTATTCTCAAAACCTCACTATGTACTAGAAGAGTGGATGATTTTTGGGCGTGGGGAGAAGATGACAGAGGCATTTTTTCAGTTAAATTGGCCTATAGATTTCTAGCGGATCTGAAGTTAAAAAATGAAGCTTTGTTACATGCTGTTGGCGGGCAGTCGAATACTAATGATGAGGAAAGGGCTTGGTCTTCACTCGAACATGAAAATTCCATCAAAGATAAAAGTGTTTTTGTGGAGACCGTGCCATGAAAGTATACCAACAGCTGATTTATTGCATCACCGAAATATGTCCACCACGAGGGTATGTGCGTTTTGCACAACCCAGGACAGATGGAAACATGCTCTGATAGACTGTGTGATGGCAAGGAGTGTCTGGTCTTTATGCTTAGAATAAACAGTGGAGGTTATGGTGGACAACTTGTCTATGAATGCAAATAATTGGTTGTTTACCATCCACAATACATTACAACATGAAAATTTCACTCGTGTGGTGGTGAGTCTATGGGCCATTTGGCGAGCAAGGAGGAGAGCTATACACCAAGATATTTTTGAGAGTCCTTTCGCAACTAACTTTTTTGTCAATTCTTATATCAGTGAGCTTCAGTTTCTGGAGAAAGATGCACCGACACGGCATAGGACATCGGAGCCCCAGCCTGCTACTTGGCTACCGTCGACTGACGGCTTTGTCAAACTCAACACAAATATATCAGTAGAAGGTGACGGGTCCTGTTGTGCAGCTGCAGTTGTGTGCCGTGACCAGGGCGGTAAGTTCTTGGGAGCTTCAGCTATTAAGTTCAAATTTATTAATGCGACATCTACACTGAAGCTTCTGGCAATCCGAGAGGGGCAAGCTTTGGCAGAGGATCTATATGTCAACCAGATTCACATTGCCTGGGACTACAGGAGGTGGTGCGGGACATTGAGAAAAAGTCGGCGACGGAGTACAGAGCTATAGTACATGAAATTATAGAACGATCTAGCCTTTTCAATTTGTGTAGTATAGTTCATGAGTTTAGGAGCTCGATATTCGAGGCTCGCAATCTCGCTAAGCATGTTTTGACTCTTGGCTTTGGTCGCCATGTTTAGTTGGGCCAGCCTGGGGAGCTGCATTTTTTACCTATAAACCTTTTGATGTCTCAATAAAGCTTGGCGAGATTGTCTAAAAAAAAGCTGCAAAAGGCAATAATATACTCCTTTTCTTTTTAGTTTGCATATGAAATTTGTGCAAAGTCAAACTTTGTAAAGTTTGACAATATTTATAGGAAAAAATATTAAAATTAACAATACGAAACCAAATCATTAGATGCAATATGAAATTAATTTTCATACTATATAACTATAGTATTGTAGATGCTGATATTTTTTAATATAAATTTGTCAAACTTTGTGTAGTTTGATTCAAACTAATCTTATGTTTGAAGTGAGAAGAAACGGGGGAGTATTGAAATATATATGGATTTCATGTGATATACATATGCATATATTTTTAATAAAAGTAAGAGAATATGGGGTATCATAGTTGTGCACATCTATAAATGGTCGTTGGGCGTTGGATATAACGATTGGATCAGATACTTGAGGTGGTTATTGCAAATGTTTATGTTTTATATCTAACTATAGTGGGTGGATGGAGTCGGGGTCGTAATGTATCCATTTAAGTGCTTTGAGCATCCAGCTACTATCTAATGGCATAGGATTATTTTATTTTTACTTTTTGCACCATAGGCTCAACTTCTATCATAGTCATCCCTCTGTGTACAGAGCAAAGAACACAGCTGCATGTAGTCTCGCTAGCACAAGCATTATTAATAAGCATATAAGGATAACCGTCATGATAACCGTCATGCAATTGATTACCAATTGCATTCACAACATGATGATAATCACGTGGTTTGGTTGGGTGCTATTACATCAATAGTGAACCCCACCTAAATAGCTTGTACCGTTAACCACATGTACAATGAGCCACAAAAAATGTGATAACCAATACCATAAAGTGTAAGCTTACCCAAATCATGTGCAAAACCAGCATGCACAATTTATTAAACAATGAGACCAGGAGACACATTCCCAAGATCTAAGCACATTTTAGATCCTTCTTGTAGCAAAAGTCAGAAGGCAACAAAACATACATGTTACATTTTGTAGGCTTTGAGTTCCACTTCTCCGTAAATGAACCAAACTGGGACAAAATAACAAAAGTGAAACAAATACATGAATTCTGTTGAAATACGATAAGTTGGATCTTTTGCCCCACTTTTCTTCTAACTTTGATCACCCCCCTCCCCGAGAATGACGGGCGGGGCCCGGGCCACTTGCCATTGAGACAAGCCTGGGGAAAACCATCAAACACCATGTAAAGTGGGCAAAAGATCCAATACCCCGTCGAAATACTTGACTCACGGGATTACAGAAACGACACCAAAACAACTTGGCCAAAGCATCACAAACATGCTCCCAAACTGGTTTGTGTTTTGAATGATAAGCGAAAACAAATACAATTGAATTACTTTTCTTAACACCGCCATTGAACAACAAACCAAAATGTAACCACAGATTAGAAGGATGTATGAACTGATGAAGGAGCATTACGAAGAAGTGAAACTCAAAGCCTACAATGAACCAAACATGTGGATTACATTTTGTCTTTATCCGATTCTCTCGACATAAGACAAATAATGAAAATTCAGATGAAGGATAGGTTCAATTTCTAGCTCGCTGCAATCGTCCAAGAATGGATGCGATCATACTCATTCAAAGACATAGGAATTAATAATTTCACTGGCTAAAGGCATGTGCAAGGTCAACATCAGGTGGCTGCAGAACATCATAACTCTAGAGCCTATAGTCCAACAAAAGGCATCAACTAATTACATGAGTACACATGAAATAAAGTTTGAAAAAGGACATCTAAGAATTGTCAGACTGCAACAGGTTCAGAAAGCTTTACACACACAACAACACATATATGTCTTATTGGACAAGCTTTGCAACTTTCACTGGATTATTCAAGGACTACGTAGACCGCAACTTGGGTTTCGATAATATTTCCCGAAAAACGGTGTTACAAAGTAGCAAATATGTCGTGGTATGATCTTTCCCCAAAACAGTGTTACAAAGTAGAAAAGATGTTTCATTTTAATCATCTTACAAGAAAACTATAAATATTTTTAGATGGATTTCTTGACTTGTAGTGCACCATCCTTCATTGTCGTGGATGTTAATGTTGTTGCCTTGATTCTATGGACTGTTGAGAGGCTCTTCCCGTCCACCTAGAAGCATCTACCGAGGGTAACCCACATGAGTGCAATAGATAGACAACACGACGGATGCTGCACCACAGTTAGTGAAGTACCGAGGTCCCAGTTGTTGATTATTGGCAGAGGAAGGTGGCTGACGCTAAGGGAGAAAAGGGGACGGGGTTGAATTGAAATCCAAGTCGCAATTGGCCGTGGAGTAGGGCTAGGGTGTGCCTCCATGGTCAATGAGCAGGACCAAGTCTCATTTGTCGCTAGGCACTGACCACACTCCACTGGCCTCGTATGCCACTAGCTACACTTGGGAGAGGGCCCTTGTCGTGTGGGCATCCTCCATGGCAGGGATAAGAGATGGATACAACACAGGTCCTTCCCACTCTGGCTACTGACAACAACAAAGAGCAAAGCGATCCAGGGTTGATGGAATAGGAGGGCACGGTGTAGGAGCAAGTATTGAGGGCATGTGTGGACCTATCAACCACGGGAATTCAAGTGGATGCAAGAGCTACAAAAGACATAAAGGAACAAGAAGCAAGGGAGGAGGTGGCAAGGTCTAGCACCACGTGCGTGCATGGCATGCAGAAGGGCATGGTGGCCCCGAGAGGGGCTAGTGGTTAGAATAACATAAGGGCCAGAGAGGCGGCGACATATCAAGGGGTAGCTAGATAAGGGTGGCGAGCCGATGCCAGGAAACAGACACATGTGCCTCTATCGGTGTAGCCGCTACTGTTGTTGGTTGCAGGGCATCGGTAGAGCGGACCGAATAGATAAGGCGGAGTGCACATGAGAGTGTTTCGTCGAAGAAGATGAGATGGTTCCAGATAACTCCACATCAACCACCAATTTAGATGGGCCCATGTTATAGCCAACCACTTGTGGCAAAGGCCATGAGAACGCTCCTAGTGAACCCTGCATAAATTTGGAGATAATAACAATCTAACCCTAAGGAGAGGATGAAGGGGTATTTATAGTCCAGCCTCATAGCCTATGTTTTAGTGTTCCAAAGGACACTTGCAAGCCCGTGGAGCCACAAAGAGGTTAGACACATGCAACGAGGTCTGGTATTGCCGAATGGTGAACCTCGATAATCCTGGATGCATGAAGTCTCCAAGGCATGTGGTGCATTTGGTAGTGTCAGGGATGGCCCTTTAAAGTTATAGAAGTAGCTTGGTGTTGAGAGGACCCTCTGCTGGCTTAATGGTTCTGGGGCTCAATCTGGTAGTATAGAAGGAGGGTTCGGTTTGAGGTGGTTCTCTAGTGGGCACGATTATTCTGGGGGCTCTGTTCGGTAGTATCAGATGTGCTTGGCGCTTGAGAGGGTATGTGCAGAGTCTGGTTATTCCGTGCATGCGTGTGATTGCGCATATACTTGCCACCCTATCATGCTTGCTCCTTGACACCTAAGCACACGAAGGGTCCAATGGATTAGGTAGCATACTATCCTTGGTAATGTCAAGTGGAAAAGCCTCATGAAGAATAGGTGTTGGCGGGTTCATCGTGGGAGAACTTGGGGTTGGCTTTCACATGGTGATAATGGGGGGTAGGGTCGTATCACAATCGCATCATCTTTAAAACATGAAGGAGCTCATCCATCATGAGTAAGGCCCTGGATGGACAAATTTACAAACAATAAGAGAAGAGACACCAACAAACATGACTAAAAGAACCATGTTATTGGCATTCTCAACAAGAACCTCAAATGAATGTTAACGGAGAATAAGAACATAAGTCATGAACTTTTAATGGAAAAGAAGGAAGGGGTAGAGATGATGGCGGTGGATGGACTATAGTTTAGTGTAATTTTCTAATTAGAGTATCAATTAAATAAAGATATTAGCTTCTAAGTTCTAGTCTACATGCAACCAACATGTCTTTTCTCTTAAGTATGTTTGCGTGCATCAATTGATCCGGAGAATAGGGGTACTATCTTTGTGGGTAAAAGTAAATTTGGAGTACTCGTAGGGTCTAAAATGGATCTTTTCCTCTTGTTTTTCGTGCTACACGATGTGATAAGAGTAAAACAATAACAAATTAAACTGTTCATAGCGAGCAAAAAAGAACTTATTTGGCAAGCTATCAATCTCTCCTGTACTACGCACATCCGCCAGCCATGCCACCGGGCCGCCTTGATTGATTGATCACCAGTTACCTTTCCCAGCTCTCCTGGCGGCCGAAGCAGGAGGTCCGGCGCAGCCACCTCCCTGACCTGCCGCCGCCGCGGCCGTCATGATCCCCATGGTCCGGGGACAGATCGACCCTCCACTTCTCCAGCTTCATGGCCAGCTTGCTCTGCTCGATGGCGGCGCCCCTCGGGTCCAGCGGCCCGGAGTGCTCAACCAACGGCCGCTGGCGCCGCGCGTGGTACTCCAGATCCCTCGCCTCGGCCGCGCCCTCCTCCGTGATCTCGGACAGGAACGGCGCCGGCCTCATCGCCACGAGGTCCTTCATGGCGAACGCGTCCGGGGACCCCGGCATGTGGTAGATGGGCGCCACGGCGCGCGCCTGGGCGGCGCCCAGCAGCGTCACCGCCACGTTGAGCACGCCCTGCGGCCGGAGCGAACGCGGGCGCCTGAGCTGCAGCGCCGCCACCTGCCGCCCGGTGGGCGCCACGGCCACCGCAGGAGCGGCGGCGGCGAACCTGGACGAGTGCACGCGCACGAACGTGCTCACCACGATCCCCGTGCGCCCGAGAACAACATCAGAGCCAAACCTCCGGGTCGCGCGCACCTCCACGACGACGGCGGCGGTCTCCGACTTGAGGAACGCGGCGTCGACGCGGAAGAGGAACCGGTCGTTCCACGTCGGGTCGGCCCCGCCGGCGAGGTCCACCTCCGTGCGCAGCTTCCGCGTGCCGTCGATCCACGCCACGGCGTACGCGCGCACCCGGTGGCTGAGCCGGTGGCGCCGGTGCAGGTCCTGCGCGGAGATGACCGTCACCTCCAGCAGGTGGAGCGGGGACGGCGGCGGGCCGTTGTGGTCGTGCCCGACGATCGCCGACATGGGGAAGAAGATCGTCAGGACACCCAGACGATCATGGGAGAAACAATGGCAACGAGCTTGGCCGGCGCGGAGCGAGCCTGGTTGGTCGGTTGCGGAGGGGAGGACGCGAGATTTAAGGGAGACACGTCCAAGTTTAGGGTGGATCCGTCGCGGGCAAGGGTTGGCTACAGCTACGGCGTTTAAATTTGGCATGTTTCTGGCGCGATCAAATTTGGAACGTGTGCTGTGGTAGCATTATTACCATTTAAAAATTTCAATTTCAATTTCTTTCTCTTTTTTGAGTGGATTTCTATTTTTTTTCTATTCTTTTCTTGGATTGCCCGTTTCAAGTTCGTCTATTTGGTGGCGTTTGAAAATTTCCAGGCCCATTGGATCGACAATCTGAGAAATGATAGTCTTTATTTAACACAGAAATGATAGTCTATCATACGTGCATGAATCCACCATTCGTGGTTGCTTTATCATTCAACTTCTTTTTGGTTGTTGTTAAATTTTGTCTTGATTTCAAAGTTACATTAGATTTTTTTCCCCCTCTTGTTTCCAAGCGTAACATATTTCATTCTGAATCAGCAAATCCGATCTGACACAAATGCATTCTTTCTCGCCGGTACACAATGAAATATGATGATACACTTAAAACCAGAAAAACCCGAACACGAGGAACCCGAATAAAACATTATGAAACAAGACAAATTTTGACAACAACTGAAAAGTAGTACCAATCTCAAAGCAACCACATGTGACGGATCCATACACGAGATATGGTAGAAAATATTTCCGCAAAAAAAGAGATACGGTAGAAAATACTCTCTCTCGCCAATTTTGATCCTGCTGGTTTTCTTTCCCCTGACTCTATCAAGGACTGCCTTGCAGCGAAACGTATCCGGTGAGCCACTCTTGTGATGCGACCATTGGACCATGCTCAACGTATCCTGTGCGCCACACTTGATCAACTAGATAAACAAAAAGTCAAATCTTGTTAAGAATAGCAGATTCCTATTGGACCATAAATTTGGCATACAAACATGATAATTTTTTAAAATTATGCTTTAAATTTTGGATTTGATATTTTGTGGCATGATATACAAATATTATGTCTACGTAGTAAATTATTTTCATATGGTTTGATAAAGATTTATGTTTTCAATCTCGTTCATGATGTTTCGTAGTTCAAGCCTTTTTTGAAGCACGGTAAAAATATATGCTCACATACATGTATGTTAACTTATTCCTATGACCGTATGAATGATGGTAGCACACCCTACCCTACCAAAAACCAATCGGGTCCCCGTTCCGGCACCCTGCCGGAGGGGGGAATCATCAATGGTGGCCATCTTCGTCATCCCGACGGCCACCATGATGAGGAGGGAGTAGTCCACCCTCGAGGCTGAGGGTTTGTACCAGTAGCTATGTGTTTATTCTCTCTCGCGTGCGATCTTGAGATGTCACGATCTTGATGTATCATGGGCTTTGTTAACATAGATGGATCATATGATGTTTCTCCCCTCTCTACACTTGTTGTGATGAATTGAGTCTTTACTTAGTGAAGTTTTGTCTTGTCGGATTGAATGTTCAGATATGAGAACACATGATATATGTCTTGCATATGAATATCCGTGGTGACAATGGGCTATTATTTTGATTCACTTGATATATGTTATGGCACTCAACTTGCGGATTCCCGAGGTGACTTTGGGGTAATCTATGCATAGTGGTTGATGCACATTTTTATTATCTTTTCTCCGATAGAAACTTTGGGGTCTCCTTGTAGATCTTTGTGTGGATTGAGTATTATGAATCTGAAATTGTTTGATACATTTCGTATAATTAACTCACGGGTACTCGTGGTGACATTGGGGTATCTAGGTGACATTAGAGTTGGTTGATATGCATCATATGGTGTTATTTTAGTACGAACTCTTGATTAGATCGATCAGAAAGAATAGCTTGCTGTTATCTTAGTACGAACTCTAGGATAGATTGATCGGAAAGAATAGCTTTGAGGTGGCTTCGTACCCTACAAACAATTTCTATCATTTATTCTCCGCTAATAGGAACTCGGGAGTGATTCTTTATTGCACTTTGAGGGATAATCATATGATCCAGCTATGTTAGCATTGTTGAGAGATTGCACTAGTGAAAGTATGCACCCTAGGCCTCATTTTCCATCATTGCAATACCGTTTGTGCTCTGTTTTACTACTTACTACCTTGTTGTTCTTTATTGTTTGCACTACAAAAATCAATATCTACTATCATTACTACACTTCTATCACCATCTCTTCGCTGAACTAGTGCACCTATACAATTTGCCATTGTACTGGGTGTGTTGGGGACACAAGAGATTTCTTGTATTTGATTGCAGGGTTGCTTGAGAGAGACTATCTTCATCCTACACCCCCCCACGGATTGATAAACCTTAGGTCATCCACTTGAGGGAAAATTGCTACTGTCCTACAAAACTCTGCGCTTGGAGGCCCAACACGTGTCTACAAGAATAAAGTTGCATAGTAGACATCAAGCTCTTTTCTGGCGCCATTGCCGGGGAGGTGAGTGCTTGAAGGTATATCCTTAGATCTTACAATTGAATATTTTAGTTTCTTGTTTTATCAGTAGTTTGGTTCATAAAAGAAAACTACAAAAATGGAACTGAGGTTGCATCATATTATTGATCATCTTTATGATATCTTTCTTGAAAATGATGGTTTGGAAAATTGTGCACAATTGTTAGAAGAAGAAGTCAATAAAATGTTTGGCACAAATTATTTGAATGATGACCATGATTGCAATGTTTTTAGTATGAATTCTTTGAATATCCATGATGTTAACGATGATTGCATTGGTCATGATAATGATGTCTCCTATAAGAATGTTAACTTTTGCGGAGTTAATTGGGAGTGCGAAAGCACACCAAAAAGGGAAGTTAGATTTTGCAAGAGGCATAAGTATTTAGAAACAAAATGGTTGCAAGAGAAGCTAGATGGTTGTGCTGGAAAATTTAATTTTTTCACCATCCTTGCAAACTTTGCAATGAACGTGGTCATTTAAATCTCCAATGCAAATGGTTTCATGATCGAATCGTGTCCAAAAATTGTGATGACTTGATTTCCCTTGCGCATCATAATGAACTTAGTTTGCTTCTGGGTTATGAAGAAATGAAACGTATAACTAAGAATATTCCATATAACCCTAAGAGATTTCTTGATTTTGATCTAGAGGAAATTTACATGTATTGTGCGGTAAATTGCATTGAGAATCCTTATATTGCCAACTATCTAAAGACAAGAAAACAAATAGAATATGGAGAGAGTACTAATGAAAGGGGAAATATTTCCCAATACCCTCCTAGTGTTTCTTATGATGAATCGGGTAACGAGGAGGAGCTTCCTATCCAATCAATCTCTTCAACAACCGAAAAAATTGATTAAACCCACACGTGAGGTGGTGAAGAAGAAAAAGAAAATAAGAAAAGGTAGAGGTAAAAAGGTAACTCTACCAAGTAATATTGCTCCTATCACCATTGTGCCTCATGAAAGTGAATCAAATATGTTGATGGAGGATGATGATATTGAGTATGATTTTGTGATGCCTACTACTTGTTGTGATGATTATGAGTGGGAAGACAATGATGTCTCTTATGACCATGAAGATCTTTTTGGCACTTGCTTGGAAAAACATGATGATAATGTTTGCTATAATATTGGTGCCATTCATGCTATTGATAAGAATGATTACGATGATATGCAAAACCACAAGCTTGGGGATGCTATGTTTGATGAATATGAAATGTTTGAAGATTTATTTGCTGAAAATAATGCTTGTCCCAAGCTTGGGGATGATTTGCATAATGAATATGATCCTTTGATTCCTTCTACTTTTTATAAGAAAATTTATTATGATGATAGCATGCCTCCTATTTGTGATGATTACAATGATGAAAGTGGGTTTGGAAGAGTGTCAACTCTAGGTAGTAGTGATCCCACTATTTTGAAGGGTGTTGAATCTTATTACAATATTGATGAAAGTGGATTTGGAGAGGTCATGACTTTATTTAGTGTTACATCCACTATTTTGGAAGAGGTTTCAATTGATCATGATGAGAACAAGTTGCTACTTATGATGATTATTATGATGACATGTATGCTATAAAAAGTGATAAATCTTCTATGCTTTTGGATCATGAAAAGAATGCTTTATGTGATGGTTATATGGATGAATCTATTCATGATACTACTGAAAATTATTATGAGATAGGAACTTATGATTCATGATGCGCTTGTTATGTTTCAATCTTATCCTTTATGCGAGCATCATTGAACTCATCATGCCTAGCTAAAAGTCATTAAAGAAAAGCGCTTGTTGGGAGACAACCCAATACTTTTACCTACTGTTTTTGTGTGTTCACATGATTATGCTACTGTATTAATCATGTTTTATTGTCTTTGCTTCAATAAAGTGCCAAGTAAAGCCTTTGGGACCATGTTGGGTGATAGTTGATTTGATCTTGCTGAATAACAGAAACTTTTGCGCTCACAAAAAGAACTCTCATTTTTAACATAAGAGTGATTTTGAGTTGATTATTTTTGCAGAAGACTAATATAAAAATTTCTCACGTGGTACTAATTTTTTCATAATTTTTGGAGTAGCAGAAGTATGGTTTGAGTACAGATTACTACAGACTGTTCTGTTTTTGACAGATTCTGTTTTCAATGCATAGTTTGCTCATTTTCTAGTTTCTATGGATTATATTGATCAATATAAATTGTGGAAATGATATGCTACAGTAAGAATTGTGTGGAAACAATTATGAATCTTGTATTTGACAGTACCAAAAGTGAAATGGTTTGCTCTTTATCATACTAACCTATCTCACAAAGTTCCGTTAAGTTTTGTGTGATTGAAGTTTTCAAGTTTTGGGTGAGATGTCAATATGAGGAGAATAAGGAGTGACAAAACCCTAATATTGGGGATGCCCAAGGTACCCCAAGTTAATATCCAAGGAATATCCAAGCAACTAATTTTGGGGATGCCCCGGAAGGCATCCCCTCTTTGGTCTCCAACATTATCGGTAACCTCACTTGGAGCTATGTTTTCATTCGTCATAAGATATGTGTTTTGCTTGGAGCGTCAATTTATTTTGTTAGGATTTGCTTGCTGTTATTTAGAATAATGTTTTGCATCTTTTTCAATAAAAGTGGCAATGATAGCCTTTTCCATGCTTATTTTGCAAGTATACTTGTTGCTGTTTGAAAACAGAAAATTTTCCGCTGTTGCAAAAATTTCATAGAAAAGTCAGAATGTGATAAAATGTTGAAACTTTTTGCACAATAAGCTCTGATAAATTCTCTACAGTTTGGTAGATTTTCATAATCTTTGGAGTTTAAAAAGTATTGATACTCTTGCATTCTTTACATAATGTACTGTTTTGGCAGATTGCTGTTATGTTTGCATTGTTTGCATATGTTTGCTTGTTTAATGATTCTCTTTGAGGATAGGAGTATTAAATATGCAGAGTCATTTAGTATGAAATGTTGAATAATAATTTTTGTGATTTGCTACATTAGAGAATGATAAGGTTTTTGCATTGGTTTATACTAACTTATCTCACGAGTTCTTGTTGAGTTTTGTGTGGATGAAGTTTTTGAGATTTAGGGAAACCGTGATATGAGAGGAATTAAGGAGGCACAAAAGCTCAAGCTTGGGGATTCCCAAGGCATCCAAAATTTATATTTCAATAAGTGTCAAGCATCTAAGCTTGGGGATGCCTCGGTAGGCATCCCACCTTTCTTCTTCAACAATTATCGGTTAGTATCGGTTGAGCCTAAGTTTTTGCTTCTTCACATGATGTGTGCTATCCTTGGAATGTAATTTTGTTTTGTTTTTGCTTGCTGTTTTAATAAAATATTTAGATCTGAAAGTTTTAAATAAAAGAGAGTCCTCAAATAGTTACTCGTTTACATAACTACTCGCTTGATCTTCACTTATATCCTTTTGGAGTAGCTTGTCATTTACTCTTGTGCTTCACTTATATCCTATGAGTAAATTGTTGAATGAATTGAATATCATGAAGTTGAAATTATATGTTCATATCTTGCCTAGTAGTATCTTCACATTGGGTTTAGAAAGTGAAATCTTTTGTAGCTTGACAATCACAATATTGGTCATACAAGCAATTCCAATGATTAATATAAGGAAGAGAACTTTCACATGCAAATACACTATCTTGGAAATCTTTTGTGATTGTGAGCCCCCATCAAAATATTATATGCCAAAATTGTTGACGCTGGACAAAGAAGACAACATAACGATATATGTTTGTTTATATGCACATAGAAGTTATATTGTCATAGATCCTTCAACATGTGGTGCTTGCCCCCCATCTTTGCTAGCCAAAAAATCAACACCAAGTAGAGATACTACTTGTGCATCCAAAAAAACCTTAAATCCAAATCTTATTTTCAAGAGTCCACCATACCTACCTAAGGATTGAGCAAGATCCATCAAGTAAGTTGTCATCGGTGCAATAAGGCAATAGAAATTGCTTCTAGAAGTGTTAGATCATTTAGTGTAAGAGAAAATTGAGCTTTGTACGAACTTGTGATGGCAAACAATAAAAGCAACAGACTGCATAATAAAGGTTGCTATTATAAGGGGAAATATAACTTGACGTTCTTTTGCACCAAGGGATTGAGCATACAAACAAATAAGCGCATGGCAACCTCTGCTTCCCTTTGTGAAGGGCCTATCTTTTACTTTTCAGTATTTACTTTTATGCAAAGAGTCAAAGTTTTTCTCTCTATTCCTTTTTATTTTTCTCTTTTGGCAAGCATCATGTGGTAAGGAAAGATCTAGGCACATATATCCAGTTGGATATGGGTAGCATGAGTTATTATTGTTGACATCACCCTTGAGGTAAATATATTGGGAGGCGAAATTATAAGCCCCTATCTTTCTATGTGTCCGGTTGAAACATTTTGCTCATGTGTATGTGGTGAGTGTTAGCAATCATAGAAGACTATATGATGGTTGAGTATGTGGAGCTCTTACTTAGACTCTATTGAATAAGTTGAATTGCAATTGTTTGGTGACTAAGAATATAGGTTATTGAGTTTCAAGCGAATTCATTGTTTGAACCTTAACATGTGAATTGGTTGCTACTTGGTCATGGTAAGTTTTATAAGAAAGAATTGCTGTTATAATGCTAGGAAAAGTGATTGAAATTGTCATTGATCAAACTTGTGCACTTTGCTAGCATTCACACTTCATAAAATTATTTGTTTTATCATTTACCTACTCGAGGACGAGTAGGAATTAAGCGGGATGCTGATACGTCTCCAAAGTATCTATAATTTATGAAGTATTCATGCCATGTTTACAATAATTTTATATGGTTTTGGTATGATTTGCATGGTACTAACCCGGACTGACGCTATTTTCAGCAGAACTACCGTGGTGTTGTTTTTTGTGCAGAAATGAAAGTTCTCCAAATGAGCTGAATCTTTTTGATGATTTTTTTGGAACAAAAGAGACCCCCGAAGCTTCGTGGGAGGGCCAGAAGAGCCACGAGGAGGGCACAACCCATCGGGGTGCGCCTGGGCCCTTGCCCGTGCCCCGGTGTATCGTGCTCACCTCGAGGCCCATCTGGACATGAGACCGACGCCAAAAATTCCTATAAATAGAGAAACCATCAGAAATAAGCCTAGATCAGAAGCTCCGCCACCGCAAGCCTCTGTAGCCACCGAAAAACAATCGGGACCCCGTTCCGCCACCCTGCTGGAGAGAGGAATCATCACCGGTGGCCATCTTCATCATCCCGGCAGCCACCACAATGAGGAGGGAGTAGTCCACCCTCGGGGCTGAGGGTTTGTACCAGTAGCTATGTGTTTAATCTCTCCCTCCCGCGCGATCTTGAGATGTCACGATCTTGATGTATCATGGGCTTTGTTAACATAGATGGATTATATGATGTTTCTCCCCTCTCTACACTTGTTGTGAGTAATTGAGTCTTTACCCTTTGAAGTTTTGTCTTGTCAGATTGAATGTTCAGATCTGAGAACACATGATATATGTCTTGCATATGAATACCCGTGGTGACAATGGGGTATTATTTTTATTCACTTGATATATGATATGGCACTCAACTTGTGGATTCCTGAGGTGACTTTGGGGTAATCTATGCATAGGGGTTGATGCACGTTTTTATTATCTTTTCTCTGATAGAAACTTTGGGGTCTCCTTGTAGTTCTTTGTGTGGATTGAGTATTATGAATCTGAAATTGTATGATACATATCATATAATTAACTCACGAGTACTCGCGGTGACATTGGGGTATCTAGGTGACATTAGAATTGGTTGATATGCATCATATGGTGTTATTTTAGTATGAACTCTTGACTAGATCGATTGGAAAGAATAGCTTGCTGTTATTTTAGTACGAACTCTAGGATAGATTGATCGAAAAGAATAGCTTTGAGGTGGTTTCGTACCCTACAAACAATTTCTATCTTTTGTTCTCCGCTAATAGGAACTCGGGAGTGATTCTTTATTACACTTTGAGGGATAATCATATGATCCAACTATGTTAGCATTGTTGAGAGATTGCATTAGTGAAAGTATGCATCCTAGGCCTCATTTTGCATCATTACAATACCGTTTGTGCTTCGTTTTACTACTTACTACCTTGCTGTTTTTTATTTTTCGCACTACAAAAATCAATATCTACTATCATTACTACACTTTTATCACCATCTCTTCGCCGAACTAGTGCACCTATACAATTTGCCATTGTTTTGGGTGTGTTGGGGACACAAGAGATTTTTTGTATTTGATTGCAGGGTTGCTTGAGAGAGACTATCTTCATCCTACACCTCCCACGGATTGATAAACCTTAGATCATCCACTTAAGGGAAATTGCTACTGTCCTACACAACTCTGCGCTTGGAGGCCCAACACGTGTCTACAAGAATAAAGTTGCATAGTAGACATCAGGGAATGGGTCCAGCACATTGAGATGAGCTCGAACGTACCCGGAACAAGGGCGGGGTGGATGGACAGCGAGGCAAAGATCTTCTCCAGGGACGGCAAGCGGCAGAGCTCGTCGGAGTTGGCGATTCCGGTGTGATTCCGGTGAACCAGCAGCCCCGTTGTGCTCAGGAGATCAGCACAAACACGATGGAGTAGGAGAGCGAGGACGGAGAGCATCGGAGCAGGAGGATGACCGAGGGTAGGAGGCCCTCCCGGCCTTTGCACACTAGTTAGAAGCTCGATTTGTGGCCAGAGAAGAAGGTTTGGGTGACTGGAACGTCTCGAGACTTGCTCTATATATAGAGGGCAAGGTGGTTGAGCTCGGGCTCCCCCAGAGAGGCTCTAAAGAAGAGAAAGAGAGGGGGGAGAGTTCGGGCTCGACATGTATGAGTTGATAGACAATGCCAAGAACAGTGGATGGACACGGCCAAGGCTACAGGGCCCGGGGTGGAACAAGACGCTCAAGCGGGCGCATTGTACCGATCGGACTCGCCGTGTCCTGAAACGTCCATTTTGCATCATGTTTTCCTACTGTTATTTATAGTTTATTCATTCAATATAACACTTTGTGGAGAAATTCTAATGCCTTTTCTCTCATAATATGCAAGGTTTACACAAAGAGGGAGATTGCCGACAACTGGAATTCTGGACCTGAAAAATCTACGTCAGAGATACCTATTTACACATCTCCAAATGAGATGAAATTTTACGGAGATTTATTTTGGAATATATAAAAATTATTGGAGAAACGAAATACCAGAGGAGCCCACCCAGGTGCCCACTAGGCACCAGGGCACGTTGATTGCTTGTATCTGCGTCCGTATTTCCTTAAAGAGGAAGGGATGATGCAACACAGCTACGGTAGGTATTTCCATCAGTTATGAAACCAAGGTTATCGAACCAGTAGGAGAACCAAGCAACACTATGTAAACAGTACCTGCACACAAAGAACAAATCCTCGCAACCCAACGCGTAAGAGGCACTACTAGGGAAAACCTTATACACAGAACTTTAGCAATAGCGAGGGTCAAAAAAGCACGCTGGTGCTAAGTAGTAGTAGCGTGCCTGAGAAAAACGCGCTGCAGATAAAGTTCTAGCAGTAGCGCGTCTTGCTCTAAACACGTTACTACTAAAATTCCCACGGAGCTGATAGGCTACACATAGTAGTAGCGACCAATAACGAAGCGCGCTACCGCTACTTTATTTGTAGCAGCACGTTTTAATCTAAACACGCTACTGCTAAAGGATATAAAATTAAATGGAAAGATAAAAGAAAGATAATTGAAAATGAAAGAAATAGAATAAGGTGAAAGGAAAAAAATGTGAAGAAAACTAAATGAAAAAGGGGGAAAAGAGAAAGGAGTAGCAGTAGCATGTATCCCAGAACGCGCTGTAGCTAACGTAGCAGCAGCGTTCTTCCTGGAACGCGCTACTGCTACTTCTGACTTAACCACGGGGTTCGTCCTTCCCCACGGCTACTTCCCCCAAATCCAACTCTCCACTCTCGCCGCCGCCGTCGCCCGTTGGCCGCCGCGCACTCTCCGCACACCCTCTACGCCGCCCCGACCCCAGATTCAACGCCGCCCCCGCCCCCGACCTCAACGCCGCCCCGGACGCCGCCCCTGACCCCGACCTCGACGCCGCCATCCGCCGCGCGCCCGAGCCCCAACCCTGACCTCGACGCCGCCCTGCCCCTCCCTCGTCGCAGGCACCCGGTGAGCACGCCTGCTCCTCCCTCTTCCCTACCTCTGCCTAGGGTTTCTTTATATTTTAGTTGCATCAAATTAGTTAGGGTTCATGTAAGAGTGGAAACAAATTGGATGCGGATGCGGCTCAAATGAGTTAGGGTTCATGTAAGGGTGGAAACGAATCAAATTTCTAAGATGAATCATAAAACGAGTAAAATTTGACCACTTATTTCACTTTATAGTTGGATAATTGGAATATCCGCTACCACTTTTCACCCCTATAGGTTCATCAGATTAGATGGTAATTAGGGCAGTAGTTCCTAGGTACTAATTAGTTAGTAAGAACTAGGTACTAATTAGGTACTAGAATATTTTTATTTATAGTAAGTTTATTTTTAGTAAGAACTAGTTGGATGAATAGAACTAGTTAGTAAGACTTGTTGCTATTTTTTAGTTAAAGCAATTTTTCCCGCCTCGACGTGGATGATGCCTATCCCGCATCCTCGTCGTCGAGTCGGCGGAGGACGACACCTGCTTGACCAGGTGGGCCATGTCCGGGATTAGGCTCTGCCGGGGTGGTACTGGGAGGCGCTACCTACCGGGGAGCGCAAGTTGGTGAGGAGCCAGCCTGTCATTGACCCGAACCTTCTTTGGTGGCGATCGCATGGGCCAGTGACGGTCCAGAGGCTCGAGGACTCCGCGGAGGTGGTGCGTCAGCGTGTCAGTGAGGAGGACACGCACGTCCATTGCTACTTGTTTGCGTTGGAGCACAGGTCCTCCAATACCCGACAGGTTCTCCAGGGATCTCACTGGAGCTATGACCCCGTGATGGTTCCTTCTCTGTGGGTGTCCACCGCCCACGCCGATACCCATCGTGTGCTAGGGTTTTAGTTGTATTTGTGATGTTATATGTATGACATTCGTGATGTATTAGTGATAACATTCGACGATGTACGGACGCATGAGATGATTTACTTTTGCTTATTGAATGCATGCTAATTTGAGTCCTATAAGATATTTTGAAATGTATATCCTGTGTTTCTCAATATCCAAGTAGCCGGTCATGTTTGCAGGTTACACCTCCGAGTGGCCTATGTTTTGCTGGAGTGTTGATTCATTTCCATTCCGGCAAATTTCAGGCGCTCGATATGTCCTATTTTAGCAAAGGTCATGCCGGATTTTTCCGTGAATTTTGGCATGACTTGTGCCAGAATATGTAGGAAATATCGAGTGCCCCGAATTTGTGTGTTGAGTATCCTGGTAGTTGTCTTCGATCAATTTTCAATTAATGTTTTAACTGTGAACATAGGAAATGTCTGACGACGAAAAGGATTTCGGTATTTGCAAATACTGCGAAGACGAGCGCGGCCTGTGCGACAGAATCTTCCTAGATGATGATAGGTGCTTCAGCATAAAGCTGGACGAGAACTTCGAAGTGGATACAGTAAGTCACAACGACAAGTCTTTTTTCGTAATTAAGCATGACATTTGCTTCATTTGCTTCAACTTATAATTTAAGCATGACATTAAGCATGACAAGTCTTCTTTTACTATTCTACTAGCGTATCCCCTGCCATGCAAGAGTTTTTGTATTGGATAAGATATGTTTCAGACGTACTATGGAGGAAAAGAAATTTACTTGAAGACCGAGCATGGTTATATTTTCAACGTAAAATTATACAATTCAGACGACTACACCTATTTTGGATGCAAAACATGGCGAGCACTATTGCAAGACTTATGCATTTGAGCCTGATTTGGTTATCACCTTTGATATTCGTCCGGAAGATGATATTAAAGGTAATACTGACATCTGGGTCGATGTGCAGACGCCTCCAGTTATACCATTATGTAAGTTTCTCAACCATATTTATGTCTTTGATATTGTTTATTCAAAAATAGTTGACAACTAATTTGTGTTGTCAGCTTATTTCGGTGCAAGCAAACATGTCCAGCGCTTGATAGACAGGACCGTATACTGTCCCGGGGTTGAACTCAACTGCGAGGGTCTCAGTCATTATGTTTCATGGCTTGAGGATCTTGATACTGTCAAGACAAATTTTCTTTCTGCATTTAGAAATGTTAGTACTGAAAACATGCGACCAATAGTGTTTGTAATGAACTACGGTCACATCTATTTAAGAAGGATGGTAGGATTTTTACTATTTGTCCTCAGTGCATCTTTTCCATACATTATTTTTGAAGCCAAACTTCATTGCTAAGTATGTTACCATACGATGTTCTTCAACAGGGACTCCCGATGAATGTTGTGCCTTATGGGATCGAGACTAAAGGTACCATGAGTATTATCAGCTTACGGCCAAGATATCCTACAGATTACTTTAGTGCATTCAAGATTAGCAACGGGTGCTTAATAGTGCAAGACTGGACCAAATATGTGATGGGGGAGCGCAGAGAAGTACTAGGGGGCAGCAAACAGATGCGCTACCCACGATTAGGAGACAGGTTCATCTGCATGCTCCAACTTGATCAAGGAGGAGAGATATACATGTTTTATGTTATTTTACCTAAGAGAGAGCAGCAGGAGTGATTAGCTAGCTAGAAATGAGTTTGAGGATGATGATGTGCTACACTATTACTATGATGATAAAATAGCTAGTGTTGGTGGTAATGACTATGATGATTATTATTAGCTAGTGTTAGTGGTGATTAAAGAAATACTGTTGGTGGTAATGACTATGATGATGATTAAATAGCTTGTGCTGGTGGATTAGATTCAAGTGGAGGCAACATGTGGTGCACATCGAAAGTACTACTAGTCCAAACTAGATCAAGTTTGGATTAGTAGTATACTTTTGACATGCACCACATATTGCCTCCACTTGAACCTAATCCACCTTCATTTAACACACTATTATGGACATAACGATGTAAACCTCATAACTGGTATTGTACCAATATTTGTACGATGGCGCATAAATACACTAAAAAATGAATACTAGTAGCGATGGAGAGAAAACACGCTGCCAGTAGTTACTTTAGCAGTAGCGTGGGAGTGAACAAACGCTGCAGCTATTTGTCCTAGCAGTAGCGCGTGCGGGCACGCGTTACTGCTAAGCAATAGCTGTAGCGCCTTATTAGTAGCGCGCCTACCCGCGCTACTAATGGGCCAAAACTAGCGCTACTGCTAGGGTTTTCCCTAGTAGTGAGGGGTTATCAATCCCTCCCTCGTAATTAAAAAGATAGATTAAATAGTATGAGTTTGAATAAATAGATCTGAATAAAACATGAAATAAAAGATGCAAGGTATTTTTGGGCTTTTGGAATAATAGATCTGAAAACAAAAGTGAATGAAAAGTAGATCAGAAAACAATATGATACAAGATAGACCACGGGGCCGTAGATTTCACTAGTGGCTTCTCTCGAGAAAATAGCATACGGTGGGTTAACAAATTACTGTTGGGCAATTGATAGAACATCGAATAATTATGATGATATCCAGGCAATGATCATTATATAGGCATCATGTCCAAGATTATTAGACCGACTCCTGCCTTCATCTACTATTATTACTCCACACATCGACCGCTATCCAGCATGCATCTAGTGTATTAAGTTCATGGAGAAACGGAGTAATGCAATAAGAATGATGGCATGATGTAGACGAGATCTATTCATGTAGGAATAGCCCCCATCTTGTTATCCTTAATAGCAATGATACATGCGTGTCTTACTACCCCTTCTGTCACTGGGAAAGAACACCGCACGATCGAACCCATCACAAAGCACCTCTTCCCATGGCAAGAAAAATCGATCTAGTCGGCCTAACTAAACCAAAGATTCAAAGAAGAGATACAAGGCTATAAGTAATCATGTATATAAGAGATCAAGGAAACTCAAATAACTTTCATGGATATAGATCTGATCATAAACTCAAAGTTCATCGGATCCCAACAAACACACCGCAAAAAGAGTTACATCAAATAGATCTCCAAGAGACCATTGTACTGAGAATCAAAAAGAGAGGCAGCCATCTAGCTGCTGCCTACGGACCTGTAGGTCTATGGTGAACTACTGACGCACCATCGAAGAGGCACCAATGAGGATGATGAACCCCTCCATGATGGTGTCTAGATTGGGTCTCGTGGTTCTGGAACTTGCGGTGGCTGGAATTGTTTTTCGTTGACTCCCCTAGGGTTTCCGGAATATTTGGGTATTTATAGGGTGAAGAGGCGGTGCGGGAGGCCACCAAGGTGGGCACAACCCACCAAGGCACGCCCAGGTGGGTTGTGCCCCCTCGGGGCACCCCTCTGGTACTCCTTTTGCCCATATTGTTTCTTCTGGTCCATAAAAGTTCTCGCAAAAGTTTCGTTGTGTTTGGACTCCATTTGGTAGTAATGTTCTATGAAGTAAAAAAACAAGCAAAAAACCAGCAACGGACACTGGGTACTATGTCAATAGGTTAGTCCCAAAATATGATATAAAGTTGTTATAAAATGATTGTAAAACACCCAAGAATGATAATATAACAGCATGGAACAATCAAAAATTATAGATACATTGGAGACGTATCAGCATCCCCAAGCCTAATTTCTGCTCGTCCTTTAGTAGGTAAATGATAAAAATAGAATTTTTGATGTGGAATGCTGCCTAACATGTTCATCACATTTTCTTTTCTTTATAGCATGGACATTTGGACTTTTATATGGTTCAAAGCAATAGTCTAGTTTTGACATGAAGACTTTAATACTCAAGCATATCAACAAGCAACCATGTCTTTCAAAATATTAACGCTAAAGCAAGTTATCCCTAGGCCATTATGCTCAATCATTGATCCATTCATGAAACACACTCGAATACTAGCTATACCCAATGCTCAAGTACGATCATAGTGCCCCTTAGTTGGTGCTTTATAAGAGAAGATGGATACTCAAATAAAAATTGCAAAAAATAAATAGATAAGCCCTTCGCAGAGGGAAGTAGGGATTTGTAGAGGTGCCAGAGCTCAAAGCTTAAATTGAGAGATAAAAAAATTTGGAGGCATACTTTTCCCGTCAATGAAAATGACCGAGTAATTCCCAGCAATTTCCATGCTAGATATATCGTAGCCGGTTCCAAACAGAAAATAAAGTTTATTCCTTTTTCCACCATTCTTTCACATTCCACGGCTAGCCATATCCACGGGTACCGTACATACCAACACTTTCCAAGGAATTTATTATTTGACAACATAAAGTAAATTCATTTTTCATTTCAGGACTAGGCATCCCTATTACCGCCATACTCTCGTGCAATGACAAGTGAATAAACATTCATCTTGAGAATACAACATCTAGCATGGAAAATATTGGCCACCCCCTGCCGCTCAGGAGTGGTACGAGCACACAAAAAGGAAATTTATTTTCAAAATTAGAGGTGGCACATACAAATTTGCTTAGAACGGCACGGGAATACCGCATATAGGTAGGTATGGTGGACTCATGTGGCAAAACTAGGTTTAAAGATTATGGATGCACAAGTAGTATTTCTACTTAGTACAAGTGGAGGCTAGCAAAAAGATTGAGAAGCAACCAACCAAGAAACGAAAATCACATAGGCGAGCATTAAGCATAACTAACACTGAATAACGCACCACAAGTAATGTTGGGAATGTAACTATTTGTGTAAGCCGCCCAGGAGGGGCCGGGTTACACAAAGAAGACTCACCGAAAGGAAGCCCAAGATCAAGCATGAAGATGGCGGCTCAGTACAGGGTCTAAGGCCCACAGGCGACTTAAGGCCCGTCGTAGTAAACCGTCATAATGGCATGACTTGTATCATAAGGTAGATTTAACTAGTCACTGAGCCGGACACTGTTTATGAGCCGGCCGGGACTCTGTAAGCCGCAGGGGTCAACCCGTGTATATAAGGGGACGACCCGCCAGTGGCTTAGGGTAAGAAACAACTCATCGAGAGCCGGGCATAGCATATCTCACTCCCTGGTCATCGAAACATCAATACCAACCCAACTAGACGTAGGCCTTACCTTCACCGTAAGGGGCCGAACTAGTATAAACCTCTCGTGTCCTTTGTCCCGATTAAACCCTTCAAGCTTCCTAGTTGTGATGGCTCCACAACTAAGTCCTTTCACGAGGACATCTGACGTGACAATTCCACGACAGTTGGCGCCCACCATGGGGCCAGCACACGGTGGATTTGAGTTCTTGAAGGGTAGCTTCAAAGGGATCAAGGGATACGTAGTGGGCCGGATGACCAAGAGTCGTCGCAGCAAGATCTACATCGACGACGAAGGCTAGGGCCCCGACGCCGGCTCAATTGAGTACGGGTACCGGGTCCCCTTCTGCGGAATCCACGTCTTCATCGGCCGGATCGGTGAGCCGGGCCCTGAGCCGGACAACTGCACCGACCTTGTCAAGACGGCTCAGCGTGCGAGAAAGGCCCGAGTTCAACCCGTCATGAAGCGTGCCTTCGTGGGCTGCATCCACGGAGAGGAACTTTCTGAAGGATCTAAAGATGGTGGTGAGACGACCGTCCTCTCGGACGGTGATTCGTCCGCCGGTTCAACAGATTCACTATACCAGGTGCAAGACGGCGTGCTTGGGGGCTATTCCGATGACACTAGTATTCCGGACCCCTGTGAGCCGCCAAGATGGGCAGGAGTCTTCATGGCTGGGACTCAACCCGACCAAAATTCTACAGCCGCTACAGCAACAACGTCCGGGACGGGGGCAACCGGGGCAGGAAGCCGTGCGCGCCCACCGGCTCAGGTAATGATAGATCTCATGGACAAGCTTACGACCCTGTTAACCGCCACGGTTATTCCCGCAAATAAAGATGAGCATGATGCGGAGGTGGCACGGGTGCGTGAGGAGATAGCTGGGGCTAAGGAGGCCTTGGCAGCTGACGACACTAGGTTAGCCGCAGAGCGGGCGGCTATAGATGCACTGGCGCAGCGGCTACAGTCAGAAGCCTACCAGCTCACGATGAGCCTAAACGCGTCCAACGAGGTGATGAGGAGGAGACATCAGAAATCCCAGTCCTGTTTACCTCCGGTTTATGATCCTCGGAATCTTTTCGCTACACCCGGAGCCGGTCCAAGTAACCCACCAGATGCAAATCAGTTTATGACAGCCGGAATAGGAGGACCGACTCAGCCTCGGGAGATGGCACCGGCTCATGGGAGTATGGCTCCACCCCGTTATGTGCCGATACCGCCGGGTCACTTTTCCAACCCCATGGAGAACTTAATCACAGCATCGGCATGCTTGGCGGCTCTCCCCGTGGACGGTGATGACCCGACAGTGGTGGAGACCCGGAGGGTCAGAGAACTTCTCCAAACGGCCCTGGCTCAGCAAGAGACTTATTCTTACAGCCGAGACATGATTCATTCAACTCCTCCGCCTTGGTTAGCGCCGCCTCGTCAAAACCGGAGTCCGAGTTACAGCAGGCACATAGAGTCTGAAGCTTTGTCAAGCAACGCTCAGCACCGTAACCAGCCCGGTGGCTCAGCAACGTCAGGAGAACGAGCGGGCGACTCAGCTAGCGGCTCAACAGACGGCTCATCAAGATTTCCCAGAGTATCCTATGACTTCCGTTGAGACGGCAGTAGCCACTAGAACCGGCGGTGTTCCTTGTTTGGTATCGGCTCTGCGTAATGTGCGCCTACCCAAGGACTTCAAGGGACCTCAAAAGGTGCCGAATTACACGGCCGACTTGCAGCCCGGAGCGTGGATCGAAAGTTATGAGATGGCCATGGAGCTGTTGGAGGTCAGCGACACGGCAATGGCTAAGTATTTCACCATGATGTTAGATGGAACGGCCCGTTCTTGGTTAAAGGGTCTGCCAGCCAATTCCATTGGGTCATGGGCAGAGTTAAAGGCCCATTTCATCCAGAACTTCAAAGACACTTGTAAGCAATCTATGTCGATCGTGGACTTGACGAATTTTAAGCAGGAGGAGGGTGAGTCCACCACCCATTGGGTACGCCGGGTCAAGGAGATAATACATTCATTTGACAAGATGGATGCCGGCTCTGTAGTCCTCATGTTGGAGAAGAATTGCCGCTTTGAGCCGCTGAGGCAGAAACTGGGGCGCCTTAAGTGTGACTGCAACGATATGGGTACGCTGATGGCGGTTTAGTCAAATATACCGACTCTGATAGTACCAAGGATCCCGCGTCTGATGAGGAAAAGACAGGGAAGGGAAAGGAGAACGACAATGAAAAGGGTCAGCAGCATAACCCGATGAATCAAGGTGGCAATAAGCATAAGGCGGACGGCAACCCGGAGTTTGTAGCCAACGCTAATGCACAAGGTAACAATTAGAGACGTAAGGGAAAGCCGCCCCCTCGATCTAGCGGGTCAGGCCCATCTCTTGAGCAGTTACTTAATGAGCCTTGCTCGAGACACGGCACCCGGGAACGACCAACCACCCACTTATGGAAAGATTGCGTGATCATGAAGACTTTTAAGAATTCCAACGTGTTTGGTGACAATTCTAGGTCTGGCGGCGGTTCAGGAGCTGGCGGTTTTCATGGCCCGGGCGGCGGTTCAAACTCCGGTTTTCAGGGACATCAAGGTAATTATAGTCAACAGCAGTCTGGTCAAGGAGAGCAACAGCAGCAGCAGTCAGGTTATCAAAGCCATACGAAGCAGTTGAATAGTGGGCAGTATCATGTGTTTACCACTAGCTTATGCAAACGTGACCAGAAGGTTCATAAGAGGGCCGTGAATTCTGTTGAGCCGGCAGTCCCTAGTTATTTGAGGTGGTCAGAACAGCCCATTGTATGGAGTAGAGAAGATCACCCTCCACGGGTTGATAATCCAGGTCAGTTAGCTTTGGTGGTAGCACCTCAAGTTGGTGGATATAAATTCACTAAGGTACTCATGGACGGAGGTAGCAGCATCAATATCCTCTATTATGAGACCTTTCAACGCATGGGATTGACTGATAAGAATTTGAGGACATCCAACACTGTTTTCCATGGAGTGGTTCCTGGTAAGTCGGCTTACCCAGTTGGCAAGATTGAACTGGAAGTGGCCTTTGGAGATGAGTATGACTCCAGGGCTGAGAAATTGACGTTTGAAGTGGTTAAAATCAGGACTCCGTATCATGCTCTGTTTGGGCGGCCGGCTTATGCTAAGTTCATGGCACGGCCGTGTTACGTTTACTTACAGCTCAAGATGCCGGGTCACAAGGGCACCATCACTGTGCAAGGGAGTCGAAAGGTAGCCTTGGAGTGTGAAGAAGGCGACGCAGCCTATGCTGAGTCTGCCTGTGCAGCGGAAGATCTCAAGTTTTATCAAGACAATGTTGACCCGGCGGATATGACCTCCCTGAAGAATCCAATTACAGAGCATGACCCAGTGTTGAAGTTTAAATTGGCCGCTGAGACGAAGCTTGTTGACTTTACCCCAGGCGACTCTTCTAAGCAATTCAGCATTAGTACCAATTTGGATCCTAAATAGGAAGGCGCGCTCATCGAGTTCATCTGTAAGAACCGGGACATCTTTGCATGGAAGCCTTCTGACATGCCGGGTGTACCGAGGGAACTCGCTGAGCACACTCTCAATATTGATCCAAAGTATAAGCCGGTCGGGCAGTTTCTCCGACGGTTCAACGAAGAGAGACGGAAAGCTATTGGGGAAGAAGTTGCCCGGCTCTTAGCGGCCGGGTTATTGTTGAAGTTTTTCACCCGGAGTGGTTGGCTAACCTGGTGCTTGTACTCAAGAAGAACGTCACCTGGCGGATGTGTGTGGATTACACGGACTTAAACAAGGCTTGTCCGGCTGATTCCTTTGCTCTCCCCCGTATTGATCAAATCATTGATGCTACGGCGAGTTGTGAACGTTTGAGTTTTTTGGATGCTTACTCTGGTTATCATCAGATCAAAATGGCAGTTAAGGACCAGGAGAAGACGGCTTTCATCACTCCATTTGGAGCCTTCTGCTATGTATCTATGCCGTTTGGGCTCAAGAGTGCTCAGGCGACTTATCAGCGATGTGTGCAGAACTGTTTACACGATCAAATCGGGCGTAATGTTCATGCTTATGTGGATGACATCGTGGTGAAGTCCAGAGAGAAGGAAACCTTGATATCTGACTTGAAAGAGACCTTTGATAATCTCCGGGTTTATAAGATGATGCTTAACCCGGCCAAGTGTGTGTTTGGTGTACCTACAGGCAAGCTCTTGGAATTTCTGGTCTCGAACAGAGGCATTGAAGCTAACCCAGAGAAGATCAATGCGATTACCTTTCTGGCTAAACCGGCGTGCATCAATGATGTTCAGCGACTGGAGGGTCGTGTTGCTGCTTTAAGCCGGTTCATAAGCCGGTTGGGTGAGAAGGCCCTACCACTGTATTAGATGATGAAGAAAATAGACACCTTTGTCTGGAGTGATGCTGCTGATGCTGCTTTTGAAGATTTGAAGAGACAGTTGTCAGAGCCACCGGTCCTTGCGGCTCCCATTGATAAGGAGCCATTGCTGTTATATGTGGTTGCTAATTCACAAGCAGTTAGTGTTGCTATTGTGGTAGAGCGTAAGGCAGCTGGCAAGGAGCACCCGGTTTAACGGCTGGTTTATTACATCAGTGAGGTGCTCATTGAGTCTAAACAAAGATATCCACATTGGCAGAAACTTATTTACGGAGTGTTTATGGCAAACCGGAAGTTGAAGCAGTATTTCCAAAGTCATCCTATAACTGTGGTAAGTTCTGCCCCTTGGGAGACATCATCCAGAATAGGGAAGCCACAGGACGAGTTGCCAAGTGGGCTATTGAGCTTGGGCCTCATGGTTTGAAATATATGCCACGTACTGCTATCAAGTCTCAAGCCTTGGTGGATTTTATCAATGATTGGACAGAATTGCAGGCACCTGAGGAGAAGCCGGATAACACGTATTGGACTATTCACTTTGACGGGTCCAGGCAGTTAGAAGGCTCGGGGGCTGGAGTTGTGTTAACTTCCCCTCGAGGTGACAAATTTTGTTATGTGCTCCGGCTTATTTTTCCTTGTACTAACAATGCGGCTGAGTACGAGGCCTTACTCCATGGTCTCCGGATGGCCAAAGAAATGAACTTAAGCCGGGTAAGGTGTTTGGGTGATTCAGATCTTGTGGCCCAATAGGTATCAGGCAAGTGGGACTCCAAGGATCCTCTCATGGCGGCTTATCATCGTGAAGTAGATGCTATGGCTGGGCACTTCAAGGGCTATCAATGGAGCACATTGATCGAAGGAAGAATGAGGCGGCTGATGCTTTAAGCCGGCTGGGATCTCAACATTAGCCGGTGCCGCCTAACACCTTTCTCGATGTTTTGCATAACCCTTCTGTCAAGGTACCTACAGAGGAAGAACTAGCAGTGCCAGACCCGGAGGCACAGTTGGTGGCAGCTCTTCACGTCATCCCAGATTGGACAGTGCCATATTTGGCCTATATGACCCGGGGAGAGTTTCCTGAGGATGAGACCTTGGCAAGACAAATCGTCAGGCGGTCCAAATCTATGAAGATTGTTCATGACGAGTTACATCACCGAAGCGTCACTGGGGCGTTTCAACGCTGTGTGTCGCCTGCGGAGGGCCACGAGATACTTCGTGAGATCCATGAAGGGGATTATGGCCACCATGCCGGGTCAAAATCTCTTGTGGCCAAGGCTTTCCGTCATGGTTTCTATTGGCTGACGGCTCATGCTGATGCGGAGGATCTGGTCAATAAATGTGACGGTTGTCAAAAGTTTTCACGACGAGCTCATGTGCCGGCTCAAGAGTTGAGGATGATTCCAATCACTTGGCCGTTTGCAGTCTGGGGGCTTGACATGGTTGGGCCTTTCAAGAGGTCTAAAGATAAAAAGACACACCTCCTGGTGGCAGTGGATAAGTTTACAAAGTGGGTTGAGGCGGAGCCAGTCAGTAAGTGTGATGCAGCCACGGCGGTTCAGTTCATGAAAAAGGTGATCTTTCGTTTTGGTTTTCCACACAGTATTATAACTGATAATGGCACTAATCTCTCCAAGGGTGCCATGGAAGAGTTCTGTCAACGAGAACATATCCGGCTTGATGTCTCGGGTGTTGCTCATCCTCAATCCAATGGTAAAGCAGAAAGAGCTAATCAAGAGATCCTGAAGGGTATCAAGCCCCGGCTCTTTGTCCCCTTACAGCAGACTCCGGGTTGTTGGGTGGAGGAATTACCCTTTGTATTGTGGAGCATCAACACTACGCCTAATAGATCTACATGCTACACACCTTTCTTCATGATGTATGGTGCAGAGGCAGTCCTGCCAAGTGACATCCGACACGATTCACCCCGCGTGGCGGCTTACGTTGAGACTGACAATGACAAAGCTCGTCAGGATGCACTTGACTTGTTGGATGAGGAGTGAGACTTGGAATAGCCCGCTCAGCGATCTATCAACAAGACCTGCGCCGCTATCACAGCCGCCGGGTTAGGAGCAGAACCTTTCAGGAAGGCGACTTGGTACTCCGGCTCATCCAGGATCAGTCTGACATGCACAAGCTATCCCCGCCTTGGGAAGGACCCTTTGTGGTCAGCAAGAATCTGCACAATGGGTCATACTACCTCATCGATGTTCGAGAGCACAAAGACTCACGTAAGTCAGAGGAGGAGACCCGTCGGCCATGGAATATTGCTCATCTTTGGCCTTACTATACTTAAGCTACCGGCTCTCAAGATGTATATATTTTAACAGTGTATATATTATATAAAGCAATAAAGCAGGACCTCTGTCCTTTTTTATCCTCAAAGGTGTATATGTCTTCTTTATCAGGTGGTGAAAACAACCAACAGGGAGCGGATCATACCTGAATCCGGCTTTCCTTTTGGTCCGGCTTATGATCATATATGAATCTAGCCATGATCATTTGGGGGCTTCCTGTTCAAACATAGGTCGTATTCGAACCAAAGAGAACATAGCAGTCGATACCCAGTTGATCGGCATACTGCCAAACCCACTTGAGGGCTTCTTGATCATATTTGAATCATAGCTTAACCCCTTTGGGTCTGACGTGGATCGTATTCAAATCAGCGTCATTAAACAACTCTTATGGTCACTTGGGGGCTTCCTGTTCAAACATAGGTTGTATTCGAACCAAAGAGAACACAGTTGTCGATACCCATTTGATCGGCATCGCCAAAGCCACTAGGGGCTATATGATCGTATCCGAATCTTAGCTTAACCCCTTTGGAGCGGTTTACTGATCATATTCGAATCAGAAGCCTTTGAATATTGTTTATTATCCATTATATTTCATAAGTATAATATCTTGGCTACTTTGAGACCTTTTTTGAAAGCACTATGAGGTGGTTTTTGTTCTTCCGGCTTAATATTGATCACCCCAGGTTTTTAAGTGCCAGGTGAACATTACATGTTCCAACTTTCAGGAGTTGAATTTAACCGCAGGGTGAAGGTCATATAAGCAGTCAAGATTACCACAGGGATCGCAGGTATGCTATTGTGATTATGTTTAATAAATATAGTCATAAACCATCATATATATGATGTTTTGGGTTTACCCTCTGGGTTATCAATACCTTATGTAACCCTCGATGCGATAAACTGCCAAGGGAATTTTGATTGTTTTATATGTAGGATAAGGCAAGCAAAATTTAACATCAAGGAAATAAACGATCCACATAAAGCTGGAAATATATGTAGCGACGGCGGCTTACGAAAGCGTTAAGGTGCCATAAACGTGCGCAAAGGCATGACAAACATTGAGAGGTTTTTTCTACCCTATTATAAGACTCCCCGAGTCTGAATAAATGGAGCATTGTTTTTTGGCAAAGTCATAAAACACCTGGTGGTTCACTCCTTCGGCGGGCTTGAAGATTCCGGGTTATCCTTCTCCGTCTCTCCGTCGGCTGCTTTGTCCTGGAAGGTTGACGAGGCCTAGTCAATGCCACTCAAGGCTTCAAACTCAGCTTCATCATCTATTAAACCGGCTGGGTCCACTTCAGGGGCAAAAGTATGCTTACGAATTGGAGGGATCAGGCTGACTTGATCATATGGAGTGTTTGGAATTCTCCGGTTCTCACTGTCATAGCCGGCGAATATTTGGTAAGGTCAGTGTCATTCCCAATGAGGGTAGCCATGGGACGTATGTCTTTGACGCAGGCGGTGAAATCCTGATCATCAAATACGGTACCATCCTCTTTCAGACTCGGGTATCCAAGAGCGAGGTCGGCCGAGTCTAGTTCTGGAATCCATGCCTTTGCTCGGCTCAATGCGGCTACGACCCCGGCTCTTAAGGACGCCCGTCTTAAATCCTGGATCCGCTGAGGTAGCACAGCGAGACACTTCAGCACGTCTTGCAGAAGGTGGGGAGTGGTATTTGATAAAGCTACAATGGCCAAAGCACGTTGTGACCCGGTGTACAGTTGCTCCACTAGAGTATAAACTGCCTTTAGTTTGATCAGCATGTTCTGCTTGAGGTTTGTGCTCCTGGGGCCTGTGTTCATAAACATAAAGTGAGCCGGGGATAACGATTACAATAGTCATCAAAGGAAGGATTACAATGTTTGAGGTTATGTACAGTAACTTACCGAAGATGGTTGAGACCATTTGAGATATCTGGCGCTTTAAGTCGGACAGCTCGGTTATTGCTTCTGCAAGTGATGCCTCTGCCGTTTCGGCCCGGGTCACCAATGAAGCCTTCTCATCAGACCAGATTTTCTTCTCCGCCTCAAAATCCTTCTTCAATTTCTCTTGTTCAGAGACGCTGAATTCAAACTTGGAGTTGGCCTTTTGAATTTCAAGCTCTTGAGTTGTCAGACAACTCTTCAGATCATTAATTTCCGATTCAAATTTACTTATGCTGGCCTGCATTGATGCCGGGTTATAGTCAGAATCATGGTAAGGTAACATTAAGTCCCAAGCACTTTGCAAGCAAAAATACTTGGCACTTGGGGGCTAATGTATGCTGAAGAATTTTTAACAAGGTCGGTTTATGTTAAGAAATATGGTAAGATGACATTAAGTCCCAAGAACTTTGCAAGCAAAGGTACTTGGCACTTGGGGGCTAATGTATAAGCGCAAGTTCAAGGTATCATGTTACAACCAGATTAAATATCTTCATTTTTGAACCGGACAGAGCAGAGTTAAGCAGTTTTCTAAGTCTACAACATATATTTTCATAAGCAATAGACTTGGGGGCTGATACAGTAAGTAAGATTCAGGAAAACAACATAGGTTATACCTCAGATTTGTGCTGTATTTGTTTCACCATGTCAATTTCCAGGTCACGACTGTTATGCACTTGATTCAGATAGCCCGAGACTATGTCTCCAATGCTTAAGTGAGTATAATCAGTAATGTCCAGCTTGGCCTTTCGGTGTTCGGTAAGTTCCTCTTTAGCAGAGCATTTCGCAAGGACAGTGGGCCGCCCCGGCTCAACAAACTGAGACCTCAGAATCTCAACTTCCAGGCCATTTGTCTTGACCGGGCTAGGAGCTTCCGGGTTATCAGAGCTGTTGAGAGTATCTTCGGCGGGTGGGTCAGAGGTTGGCACCAGAATGTCAGAGGCTGGTTTAGGCGGCGGTTGATGGGTGGAACTGTCAGGAGCAGTTGTGCCAAGCTCCGGTTCAGCCACGATCGGGTCTTGGGACGACTTATTCTTCTTTGCCCTCTTACTGGGCTTCACTTGCATGCTGCCAACAAAGGTAGAAGGATGAATACAAAAGCATGAGTAAGGTAAAACCTAAGGTAAACAAAGTTACATTACCCGGGGGCAGTTTTGAAAGCCGGCATGTTAGACTGCATAGACTCGCCGGAGGAAGGAGAAGTATCCTGATAATTGGAGTCAGATGAATTGAGAGGTTGACGAATTAAACCTGCCAAAGGTAAAACAGAACGTAAATCGGGGATAACCTTAGTCCAACGCTTCCTGGTTACATCAGGTAAGCCGGAGGAGAGTTCAACGTCCTTCCTAGTCCGGGTCTGCCTCCGGCTTTCTAATTGTTGTTGCTTCAAAAGAAATTGAGGATCTTGGTAAGCCAAAGGATGTGAAAATCTTACTTTCCGGGTTACTCTTCGAATTTTCTGACGAGGAAGAGGCTCGGAGTCGGAGGAAATTATAGTTACCTCTTCCTCGGCAGCTCGACTATTCCCTGTGTCTTCCTGGAAAGATTTAAAGTCAGTAAGGTAATGATAAATAGTCAAGGGAGTTAGAAATTACCTCTTCTTCATCATCAGAGGAGTCGTCCAATTTGAATAAGTCTGAAGCACTTGGCTTCTTCTTCTTTCAAGTTCTTGTTTTTGTGGTTTTCCTCTCGGTTCTCTTGGCCTCTCTGGCTTGTTTGGCGGCCTCATGGTCATACTTGACCTTCCAGAAGTCGTCATCGGCCTGTGGAGAAGATAAAGGGGTTATGAGTAAAAGTAAGGTGTAAAGCACTGAAAGAGTATTCATGAAGGATTAATGACTTACTGCGGGGGCCGGGTTCTTCTTGCAGAAAGGGAGTAAGCCAAAGGCGTTACTAGTCACGGTGCCCTCTTTTAGCAAGGTTTGAGTCGTAGCCTCCACCACATCATCTGGCAAGTCGTCGGAACTATGACGCAGTGGATCATCCTTCTCGCCTGAGTAAGTGCACATTAAGCCGGGGCGGCGGCTTAACGGAAGCACTCCCAAGCGACCCAGACTCGGACCAAGTCAATACCATTCAAGCCGTTGCCTAAAAGGGCTTTGATCTTCTTGATGGTAGGAGCAAGTGGTAGGCGTTCAACAGCGGTTAACTTATCTGACAGCGGGTGATTTGACTCAAGGCGCAGAGCGCGAAAGCCGGGCAGAGGGTTCTCACCAGCCGGAGAAGTGTCCTGGCAGTAGAACCATGTCTGATTCCAATCTTTCAGATGACTCGGCAGTTCAGCATAAGGAAAAAGGCAGTCTCTCCACCGCTGAATTGAGATGCCGCCAAGTTCAAGACTGGGCCCGTTGGCACGTTCATTCTGCCGGTTTAAGTAGAAAAGCTCTCTGAACAAAAGCAGATTGGGCTCTTCTCCTAGGTACACCTCGCAGAAAACTTGGAAGTTGCAAATATTTGACACGGAATTGGGTCCAATGTCTTGAGGCCTAAGGTCAAAGAAATTCAAAACATCCCTGAAGGATTTTGAACCGGGAGGAGCAAATCCCCGACTCATATGATCCGTAAAAACTATCACCTCCCCTTCTTTGGGATGAGGCTTCTCCTCGGACGGGTCAGGGGCACGATAAGACATGGCCTCCTTCTTGGGCAGATGGCCAGACTTTACAAATTCTGACAGTTTGCTCCTGGTGACTGTGGATGGGACCCAATTACAGGTCACAGGAGCCTTGGTTGCCTTAGGTGCCATGACGACAGTTGGCCTATGACAAAATAAGAGGTTCCGGTTCAAATTTAACCCGGAGGAAAAGCATTTTAACTATTCAAGGTGGCGGCTTAAGAAGGGTCCTAATGATATATGGATGACTATGCAACAATATTTAAGCCGCTACAGGTGTCAAGAGCAGTTAAGTTTTCTTAAGTCGCGAGAAGCAAGCAAGGTTCACAGATCAGTGTCATTTACTTAAACCGGTCACATGGACAGTCATGGTGAAACATATTCGACAGAGGCAGTTTTTTATTTTTCGGGTGTCGGGATATACCCCGCGGTGTAACCCGCCGGATGTATGACCCGGCTGGAGCATGGCGACTCACTGGTGACCCGCCTGGAGCTTGGCGATTCGCAGATAACCCGCCCGATATTGGCGACTCATTAGTAACCCGGTGGGCGGGTTAGATGGACAACAAGGCCCAAAGCCCAGAAGGCAAGCTCACGTTATGATGGGCCGGCTTAAGAGGAAAGGGATGACAAATATTT
Organism: Triticum aestivum; assembly: GCF_018294505.1. Classification (NCBI taxonomy): domain Eukaryota; kingdom Viridiplantae; phylum Streptophyta; class Magnoliopsida; order Poales; family Poaceae; genus Triticum; species Triticum aestivum. Next base: position 703,582,757 of record NC_057810.1, on the reverse strand, counting down.
CCTTTATGAGGAAGCAAGACCCGGACTTGTATTTAACTTGTAAGAGAAGATATACTAGTCCTAGTCCTACTAGGACTCCACATGTAACCCGCCCCTCTAACTTATATAAGGAGGGGCAGGGCTCCCCAAAGAGGGACAGGAGAAAACAAGAAACAATATCTAGGGCTAGACACAAAGAGGAGAGCCGGCTTACGGCGACTCCCTCAGGATCATAATGAGACCTAGCCTCAAACAGCATGTAGGGTTGTTACCGGATGATGTTTCCCGGGGCCCGAAGCTATCTAAATTCTCGTCTTGTGTGTTGCGTCTCTTTATTCCGCTCAACCCCTCTCAAGCTACCACATAGATGCGTTGGCCTCACGACTAAGTCCTCACACTAAGGACATCTGACGTGACAATTCCATAACAGTTGGCGCCCACCGTGGGGCCTGCGCACGGTGGTGTTGAGTTCTTGGAGGGATTTCTCTTAAGGATTGAGAAGCTCGCAAATTCGTCGAATGAACAAAAGTTTAAGAAATTAGGGTTGCGTCATGCGCTGCCAAAAAGTTGTCAGGGTTAACAAAACCGACGGGTGATCCAATTCGAGATCAAGTTTTATTTTCAAGCTCTCGCACGTTGGCAAGGCCGATTTAGGTTCACTGCCCAATGACGACTGTGCTACAGGGTCACTTCAAAATCCCAACGCAGAAGCATTACCTCGTGTTTCGTCAAAGATCAAGATTGTTGGATTATTGCTAAAAGTTTACTACGACCACGACTCGCAGAAACAAGCATGGAATTGCCAGAACGGCCACGACCCGGACTCCTCGGCCACTACAGGTTGCACCTTGCCTCCTGTCTGAGTCGCCATCACGCTATCACGCTGTGTTACGCGTCCACCTCCGCCCCGGGTCTCCAAACCGAAGCTGCCGCGTTGGGCCGCCACGCGCCGTGAGCCGCCAGGTATCGCAGCCGCCTCCGCTGTGGCCCACCTGCACCTCTGCGTGTTCTCTTAAACCGCCGGCCCCGCCATGCGCGAGTTCGCCTCCGCCTCATCGCCATGAGTAAGACGTTGTCCACCGAGCTTGTCGCTCCTCGGCCTCCCGCCTGCTGCTGCTGCTGAATTTGCCTCGTCGAGGCGCACATCAACAGCATTGTTGAGCCGCCGCCCGCCTAAGCCGCAGCCGCTGCTCTGAAAACTACTTCTATCATTCTGCTATTCCACACCGTCTGGTGCTCGGCCTCATGCACCCGCGCCTCGCTGCTCCACCACCGGTTGGCCGCCGCTGCAACCGCGGCTCCGCCTCCAGCTGCATGACGCCTCCATCCGCGCTGCGTCAGGCTTTTGCGCCAGACGCCCTCTTCTACCTGGCCGGGCTGCTGTGCTGTTCCTCCCCTCGCGGTGAGCCGCCTCTATGCGCCCCTGACGACTGCTCTGCCGCCTGCTCGCTGCTCTATGAGGATCATTGTTCACTGTTGTCTGCAAGAAAGCGAGGCCGAGACCTGCCGGTGCTCCCGTTGAACCGCCGCTGCTATTTGCCTTTGCTGCGACCCTGCACCTCCACGCTACACAACCCGGCTGGCCCCCGCAGACTCCTTCCGCTGCTTGCTTGTTGTGGCCGGTCACCCAAGAAAAAGAGGGACTGGCAGTCTGGCACACTACGTGGAGTATACACTTGTGTTGGTCGGCGTTTTGACTGCTTTCTCCAAGTTCCAGTATGTGTGTGTACAACTTCAGTGTGCACTAGTGCTTCTATTGTCTCGACTGTCTCAAGAGCCAGAGGCCACAGCCACCTCCTGTGCGGCAGAAGAGAGGAAGCAGCATGAGCGCGACGTGTGGACGATGACAACAAACGGCCGGATGGCACGCCGCGTAGAGGCGCTCAGCCGCGCGAGATGTCCGGGTTATGGCCACCATCATCCCCAAGCGTCATGGACAGTAGCACTAACAGACAGAACAGCAGCACAATCATATACGTCCAACATCGCCGTATGTACACCAAAGTAGCATTCAAAGGCAATCAATCAACACGGGAACTTCTCACGTGGAAACAAAGGGCTCAATTTTGGATTTTTGACTTTCTGGTCTCACGGCCATGACAACAAAAGCTCAGATTAATCAACTCGACAGGAATCATCAGTGACAGCATACTTCAGATATGAAGTGATCCAGAGATTGCTGCTGCTGCTACTGCAAACAAGCCGGGGGCAATCTGCCATGTCATTGAAACCAAGTTCTACTACTCTCCGTCCCATGTGAAGGTCAAAACTGCATCAGAGTTTGCGCGAGAATCAAGAAATAATACTACTACCTTTTGGATCAGAAGGACTAAGACTATGTCCAACATTATCCAGCATCACTGTCTGCCTTATCCGGCCAAAAAAAACCAGGTGCTATTTTTTCAATGTTTTTCATCGCATATATTAATTTATCCGAAAATAATTACTTTGTCCTGCAATATTTTGATGCAGAATAATTATTCATGACAAAGATATTATTATACCGTGGAGATGGAGGCACGTCAACATCATTCGGCACAGGTGGTCATCGTTACTCAACGGACTCCCGCACCGGCTTACAATGCCATGGCCGTCTCTCGCGACCGCGCCGGTTTACAATGCCATGTCCGTCTCTCGCGACCGCGCCGGTTTATAATGCCATGGCCGTCTCTCGCGACCGCGCCGGTTTACAACGCCGTGGCCGTCTCCTGCGATCGTGCCGGCTTACCACGCCGTGGCCGTCTTCTCGCGACCACGCCGGCTTACAATGAGGAGGACAACTTGCCCGTCCGCACCGGCTTACAACGTCATGGCCGGTTCATCTGTCAGATCCGCCTCTGATGTTACGGTTGTTTTTACCGTCGGTCTCTCGCGGCCTGGTCTACATCAACGCACCGGGCCGCACTTGTCTGGATGAGCTGTTTATTGAGTATGAGCAAGTCACTACTTGGGAAGCCCGGTTTTCTTCCAACAAATTGGAGGCAAATTATCATATATTATCAACCGTCATCTGCACTGGATGGTTCAATGGGCAGGCGCACAAGTCGCCACTACTACAATTTGGTTAACTTCAAAATTGGAAGGAACCATTGGCCGAGTTGCTGACACGGCTCATACGGGATCATTTATAACCCGCGACAGTCACCTCAACCTTCTGTGGATTCACATCGCGCTATCAACGCCAATGATGTATACCTTCTGCTATGGTCAAATATGGAGAATCTCAAGCCAACTCCTCGAGTCGTCTTGAGACTCGGGGGCTACAATGGTATGACTCGGCAAAATTAGCCGGTTTCAATGAATTCAAGAACTCCGGGTCATTGAAGGGAAGATAACCCGGCCCTGGAGGCTACTGCTTTATTGGCAAACATTTAAAAGTCGTCAGAAAAATTTCCGGTTCAAAATGAAGATTCCGGTTTAAAATACAGCTCAAGAGGCATCTCTCTCCCGCAAAACTTTGAAGCTCTCAAAACCGGTTCAACATCCGGATCAAGGTAAGTTTGTCCCTTACAAAGCTTTGAGGATCTCAATATCCGGTTTAAGAATTTCCGGTTCAAAAAGAATTAATCTCTCGCAAGTTTGAGATCTCAGACAAATTAATGGTTACCAAAGAAAACTTGCTGCCATGATGCACGGTTCAAAACATGGGTATCCTGCCGTACGGCTTATTTTATTATGGTCACTTGGGGGCTTCCTGCTCATCGGGCATAGCTATCAGTACCCTCTTGATCGGCGCAATGCCAAAATTTATATGGTCACTTGGGGGCTTCCTATTCAAACATAGGTCGTATTCGAACCAAAGAGAACATAACTGTTGATACCCTTTTGATTAGCAAACTGCTGAACCTACTTGGGGGCTTCTTGATCGTATCCGAATCATAGCTCAACCCCTTTAGGAATCGACGTGGATCATATTCGAATCAACATCGTTAAACAACTTTTAAGGTCATTTGGGGGCTTCCTGTTCAAACATAGGTCGTATTCGAACCAAAGAGAACATAGCTATCGATACCCACTTTGATCGGCAACGCCAACGCCACTGGGGGCTATATGATCGTATTCGAATCTTAGCTTACCCCTTTGGAACGGTTTACTGATCATATTCGAATCAGAAGCCTCAATTTTTTTATCTATTTTTATACAATCACAAGTATTTGAGTTGTCACAAATATCTTATGTGCTGGCTTTTACAGAGTTGAGTTATCAACTTCACTGTACGGGTCACATAAACCGGCGGTATCATTCAAAGGATCATATGAATCTTGTGATCTACTTGTGTGCAGGATAAGACTACATTTGGGTGGTTACCCGCCCTGGCTTTTAACGTTAAGTCGCCAGGGCGTATGTTGTTTAAACTCTGTGCAGGATTTGCAGAACTATGACTTATATAAATGCTTCAGTCCAAGCTCATCACTGAAATTGGTGTCTCAAAAGGGTTATCAATTATTGATTTTCTCAAGGGCTATAGGCCACTGGGTTACAAAAATTCCGGCTTACAATGAATGCGCATTAAGTCGTCATCGGCCAAGAGCCGCCAGCCAACATGGCTGGATTCTTATTATGGTTATCAATAGCCAATATTATGATGGAGGTCTTCAAAGTCACTTCAGCGCAATGGCTATTATTTTATTAATGGATATGATTTATTCTACAATGGAAGGAATAGTCCCGAGTCACTGCAGGCTTACGACCCGACACTTGGGGGCTACATTATTCAAATTGAGGTTACATCAAATATGCAAGTCTCATGTCGCTGCAGGCATGCACCATGACACCTGGGGGCTAATGCAAAGTCATTTTTGCTCACCTCATTGAAGACCCCACTCATCACATCGTAATGAGCCGGCCCTTGGGGGCTACTAATTGCTCCTGTAAAAAATTCAAGGTACACAAGCATTAATCCATTATATTGAACGGTTCACTATTCAGTTGGTAGAGTACAAAGCTCTTAACCTTATGGACGTGGGTTCAAGCCCCATGGTGGAGATTATATTATATGATGTTATTATCCATTATATACAAAGTCCCTGCTCGTTATTGCATAATGACCCGACCCTTGGGGGCTACACTGGTTGAAGTTTTTATGAGCATAAGGCAATTTCAAGTCCCAGGTTGCTGCAAGCATGACAACCCGACACTTGGGGGCTACATATATGGAGTATTCAGTTTTTACTAGTGACTCAGATGAACATGGATTTCTTCAAAGTGGCAGTAATTATATGGAAACAAGTCTCAAATCATCGCTTTGTTCTGTTCAAGACTTGGGGGCTACAGGTAATACGGATATAAGGGAGAAATATCTTCAAATTCTCAGTTTTGAGCAGATCAGATTGACCCGGTGTTTGCAACAATCATGATCCGGTGTCACCAATAATTATGACCCGGCACCGGCTACAGTTATGACCCGGTGTTATCAATATTTACAAGCCGGCATTTGGGTTATGATAAACCGAATCAGTTTAACATAGATAAACCCAACTTGAACTGGGGGCTAATGTCGGGGATATACCCCGCGGTGTAACCCGCTGGATGTATGACCCGGCTGGAGCATGGCGACTCACTGGTGACCCGCCTGGAGCTTGGCGATTCGCAGATAACCCGCCCGATATTGGCGACTCATTAGTAACCTGGTGGGCGGGTCAGATGGACAACAAGGCCCAAAGCCCAGAAGGCCAGCTCACGTTATGATGGGCCGGCTTAAGAGGAAAGGGATGACAAATATTTCCTTTATGAGGAAGCAAGACCCGGACTTGTATTTAACTTGTAAGAGAAGATATACTAGTCCTAGTCCTACTAGGACTCCACATGTAACCCGCTCCTCTAACTTATATAAGGAGGGGCAGGGCTCCCCAAAGAGGGACAGGAGAAAACAAGAAACAATATCTAGGGCTAGACACAAAGAGGAGAGCCGGCTTACGGCGACTCCCTCAGGATCATAATGAGACCTAGCCTCAAACAGCATGTAGGGTTGTTACCGGATGATGTTTCCCGGGGCCCGAAGCTGTCTAAATTCTCGTCTTGTGTCTCTTTATTCCGCTCAACCCCTCTCAAGCTACCACATAGATGCGTTGGCCTCACGACTAAGTCCTCACACTAAGGACATCTAATGTGACAATTCCATGACACCGGGTGAAACAAACAGGTTTCACAAGTTGCCACTATTATTTTGGATCAAACAAGTATTCTGAAAAGAAAAATTTCTAGACCTAGAACTGGTACGGATGAAGTTCAAAGGCTCAAACAGAGCCTCTGTGCGACAGAAAGGGATCTATCTGCAGCCGAAATGGGTGTGCAATAGCTACCGCGTCAGTTTATACTATCTTCAAGATCAAGGAACGGTGGTAGTGATGAAATCTATGAAGGGTTCCTGACGAACAGCGAAGAACACCGAGGAACTCGAAGGTCCTGATATAGATCTGAGGAACAAGAAGGAGGAGACTTACAGATGCAGGGTTGCTACGGAGGGTCGTCGCTTTTTTCTGGTCAAACCAAGTTGATGCAGCGGCCTCAGTTGGTGAAGACGAGGAGATCTGCGACGGCGGTGGCGACGGAGCTCGAGCGGGAGAGAAGCGGCGAGAGGAAGAAGATGACTAAAGGAGGAGAATGGGAAAGACCTAGGTCGTGCCTATTTATAAAGAAGGGATGTCTGAGACGGCGCGAGAAACGAGGAGATAAGCATTATTATCCAGCGGCCCCGACGCCTCGGTTTTTGGAACGGTCAATAAAAGCAAAGATCCGTTGGAGGATACGGTGGAATAAAAATGAATTTAAGTAAAGATGATGTCACGGCGGGTTAACGTGGATCTGAAAGATGATGTCATTGCGGGTTAAGGAAAACCTTTTGCACAGGCAGAAGGTTGAAAGATTTATTTCTTAAGATATTTTGAGATTGACATGAACCGGCTCAAATCAATCTGGGGCCTAATGTTGGGAATGTAACTATTTGTGTAAGCCGCCCAGGAGGGGCCGGGTTACACAAAGAAGACTCACCGGAAGGAAGCCCAAGACCAAGCATGAAGATGGCGGCTCAGTACAGGGTCTAAGTCCCATAGGCGACTTAAGGCCCGTCCTAGTAAACCGTCATAATGGCATGACTTGTATCATAAGGTAGATTTAACTAGTCACCGAGCCGGATACTATTTATGAGCCGGCCGGGACTCTGTAAGCCGCAGGGGTCAACCCGTGTATATAAGGGGACGACTCGCCAGCGGCTTAGGGTAAGAAACAACTCATTGAGACCCGGGCATAGCGTATCTCGCTCCCTGGTCATCGAAACATCAATACCAACCCAACTAGACGTAGGCCTTACCTTCACTGTAAGGGGCCGAACTAGTATAAACCTCTCGTGTCCTTTGTCCCGATTAACCCCTTCAAGCTTCCTAGTTGCAATGGCTCCACAACTAAGTCCTTTGACGAGGACATCTGACGTGACAATTCCACGACAAGTAGGATGTAATTTCATTGCATAACTATTGACTTTTGTGCTTGCATAGGGAATCACAAACCTTAACATCAGTATTCTTACTAAAGCATAATTACTCACCAACATGACTCACATATCACTATCATCATATCTCAAAACTATTACAAGGAATAAAGTTTATTTTGTCCAATGATCTTCATGAAAGTTTTTATTATGTCCCTCTTGAATATCTATCACTTTGGGACTAGTTTCATATATTGCAATTGCTTTTGACAAGCTCAAGCAAATTTAAGTGAAGAACATGAGCATAAAGACTTTCTATCTCTCAAAGTAATTTAAGTGAGGCATGAGGGAATTTCTTCAAAATTACTAACTCTCAAATAAATCTAAGTGAAGCATGACAGCATTTCTTTGAGCATAATAAAGCATACCGTGCTCAAAAAGATATAAGTGAAGCAGTAGAGCAATTCCATAGCTAAAAAATGTAAGTGAAGCATGAAGAGCAATCATAGCATAATCTTGGCTCTCTCAAATAGGTGTGTCCAGCAAGGATACTTGTGAAAAACTAAAAAGAAAAACAAGAAAAGACTCATATAATACAAGACGCTCCAAGAAAAACTCATGATATGTGACGAATAAAAATATAGCTCCAAGTAAAATACCGATGGTCGTTAGAAGAAAGAGGGGATGCCACTCGGGGCATCCCCAAGCTTAGTTGCTTGTTTCTCCTTGGATATTGTCTTGGGGTGCCATGGGGCATCCCCAAGCTTAGGCTCTTCTTACTCCTTATTTCTTCATTCATCGTGATCTCGCCCAAAACTTGAAAACTTCAATCACACAAAACTTAACAAAACCTTCATGATATCCGCTAGTATAAGAAAGCAAATCACCACTCTAAGTACTGGCAAACCAATTCGTATTTTATTTTTGCATTGTATCTACTGTTTTCCAACTTTACCATGGCTTATACCCCCCGATACAATCCATAGATTTATCAGAATAAGCACATAATGCAATGAAAACAGAATCTGTCAAAAACAGAACAGTCTATAGTAATCTCAAAACACCGTATACTTCTGTAACTCCAAAATTTAAAAATTAGGACAATGTAGGCAATTTGTTTATCCATCTTGTGTAAAAAATTCAGAATTTTATCATGCTTCTGTGATTTTACAAAATTCTGCTAGTGGACGCAAAAGTTTCTGTTTCTCAACAAGATCAAATCAATTATCACCCAACATGATCCCAAAGGCTTTACTTGGCACAAACAATAATCAAAACATAAAAAACACAATCATAATAGTATCATAATTGTGCAAACACTCAAGAATAGAAATAAAAAGGTAAAAACAAATTTTATTCATTGGGTTGCCTCCCAACAAGCGCTATCGATTTATGCCCCTAGCTAGGCATTGATAATTTTAATGATGCTCACATGAAAGATAATAATTGAAACAAAAAAAGAGCATCATGTAGCATGTGAAAAACACATTTGCGTCTAACATACTTCCTATGCATATACATTTCTTAGGAAAACAAATTATCAAGACAAGAAACATCTAGCATATGCAAAGAAGAAGAAAGAAACAATAGCAATCTCAACATAACGAGAGGTAAATTAGTAACATGAAAAATTCTACGACCATATTTCCGTCTCTTGTAATAATTAAAGGTGGGATCATATTCAAATTCAACAATATAGCTATCACATAACATATTCTCTATATGATCCACATGCATGCAAAGTTGACACTCTTCCAAAATAGTGGGGTTATCATCAAATAAAGTCATGACCTCTCCAAGCCCACTTTCATTAAAAAATTCATAAGATTGAATACTCTCCAAATGTGTGGGATTATTTTTACCTAAAGTTAACTATATTCCAAACCCACTTTTAATATTATCGCAAGCATATTCATCACGAGGTTTAAATAAATTTGAAGATCATAAGAATCATTATCACCCCAATCATGATCATTGCAATAAGTAGTGGACATAGCAATATTAGAATCCCCAAGCTTGGGGTTTTGCATATTATTAGCAAAATTTCCATTAATATAAGAATTTATAATAACGTCATTGCAATCATGCTTTTCATCTAAGGAGCTATCATGAATCACTTTTTAACTTTATTCTTTTAACACTTGATCACAATTTTCAGATTCATGTATCTCAAGCAAAACTTCATAAAGATAATCTAGTGAACTCAATCCACTAGCAATGGGTTCCTCATAATTGTATCTCTTAAAAAATTTAGCAAGTGGATGAGGATCCATATCAATAGATTTTTAGCAAGCAAAGATGCAAGCAAATAGAAGGCACATGGTAACACAAGTACATACAACAAACAAGATATCTAACAAGAAAAAGGCAAACGGAAAAGAAGACAATTTTTTGTGAAGTGGGGGAGATGAAAACGAGAGGCAAATGGCAAATAATGTAAATTGCAAGGAGATGAGATTTGTGGTTAGGAAGCTAATAGATGTTGATGATGTCTCCCCGGTAGCGGCGCCAGAAATTTCCTTTTGATTGCTTGTATCCGCGTCGGTATTTCTCCAAAGAGGAAGGGATGATGAAGCACAGGTACGGTAGGTATTTCCCTCAGTTATAAAACCAGTAGGAGAACCAAGCAACACTATGTAAATGGTACCTGCACACATAGAACAAATCCTCACAACCCAACGCATAAGAGGGGTTGTCAATCCCTCATGTCGCTTGAAGCTACATCAGTATTTCCCCAAAGAGGAAGGGATGATGCAGCACAGCGGTGGTAGGTATTTCCCTTAGATATGAAACCAAGGTTATCGAACCAGTAGGAGAACCAAGCAACAGAAGGTAAATAGCCCCTGCACACAAAGAACAACACCTCGCAACCAGACGCGTTAAAGGGGTTGTTAATCCCTTTCGGGGTACGGCGCCTCAAGATAGGAGAAGGACGCGAGGTAAATTTGTAGAGAGGTTAAACAGATAGCGGAACAAATAAATTCCAGCAAGCTATTTTTGTTTTTTTGGGTTTAATAGATCTGAAAATAAACGCAAGGAAAAAGTAGATCGCAAGGCAAATATATGAGAAAGAAGACCCGGGGGCCATAGGTTTCACTAGTGGCTTCTCTCGAGAAAAATAGCAAACAGTGGGTGAACAAATTACTGTTGGGCAATTGATAGAACTTCAAATAATCATGATGATATCCAGGCAATGCTCATTACATAGGCATCACGTCTAAGATTAGTAGACCGACTCCTGCCTGCATCTACTACTATTACTCCACACATCGACCACTATCCAGCATGCATCTAGTGTATTAAGTTCATGGAAAAACGGAGTAATGCAATAAGAACAATGACATGATGTAGACAAGATCCGTTTATCTATTGCGGCAGATATGGATCCCGTCTTTTTATCCTTAGTAGCAATGATACATACGTGTCGGTTCCCTTTTTGTCACTGGGCTCAAGCACCGTAAGATCGAACCCACTACCGGGCACCTCTTCCCATTGCAAGATAAATAGATCAAGTTGGCCAAACAAAACCCAAATATCGGAGAAGAAATACGAGGTTATAAGAGATCACGCATAAAAGAGATCAAAGAACTCAAATAACTTTCCTGGATATAAAAAGATATAACTGATCATAAACTCGAAGTTCATCAGATCCCAACAAACAAACCGCCAAAAGACTTACATCATATGGATCTTCAAGAGATCATTGTATTGATAATAAAGAGAGAGAGAGGAAGCCATCTAGCTACTAACTACGGACTCGAAGGTCTACGAAGGACTACTCACGCATCATCGGAGAGGCACCAAATGGAAGTGATGAACCCATCCGTGATGGTGTATAGATTGGATCTCGTTGTTCTGGACTCTGCGGCGGCTGGATGAAAATTTCGTCGACTCCCCTAGGGTTTCTGGAATATTGGGGTATTTATAGAGCAAAGAGTCGGTCCAGGGGGCACCCGAGGTGGGCACAACCCACCAGGGCGTGCCTGGGCCTCCTGGCGCGCCCTGGTGGGTTGTCCCCTGCTCGGGACTCCCCCCGGGTGCAACCAGGGCCCATTGTGTTCCTTCTGGCTCATAAAAAATCATCGTAAATTGGCATGGCATTTGGACTCCTTCTGATATTGATTTCCTGCGATGTAAAAAACATGCAGAAAACAGCAACTGGCTCTTGGCACTATGTCAATAGGTTAGTACCAAAAAAATAATATAAAATGACTACAAAATGATTATAAAACATCCACGATTGATAATAAAACACCATGGAATAATCAAATTTACGGATACATTGGAGACATTTCAGCATCCCCAAGCTTAACTCCTGCTCGTCCTCGAGTAGGTAAGTGATCAAACAGAATTTTTGATGTGGAGTGTTGTTTATCATGTCATATTATATTCTTTTCTTTATAGCATGGACATTTGGACTTTATGTGATTGGAAGCAGTAGTCTAGCTTTGACATAATAATTTAGATACTCAAGCATATCAACAAGCAACCATGTCTTTCAAAATATCAATGCTAAAACAAGTTATACCTAGCCCATCATGCTCAAACATTGATCCATTCATGAAACACACTCGAATATTAGCTACACCCAATACTTAAGTACGATCATATTGTTCCCTAGTTGGTGCTTTTATAAGAGAGGATGAAGACTCAATTTCAAAAAATAAAAATTGCATAAAGTAAAACAAAGGCCCTTCGCAGAGGGTAGGGACTTGTCGAGGTGCCAGAGCTCAAAGTGAAAAATTAGAGATAAAAACATTTTGGAAGGTGTATCCATCCCACCAACAAAAACGACTTGGAGCATCCCAACACTTTCCATGCTAGATATATCATAGGCGGTTCCCAAACAGAAAATAAAGTTTATTCCTTTTTCCACCATAACTTTCACTTTCCATGGCTAGCCGTATCCACGGGTGCCCTCCATACCAACACTTTCCAAGGAATTTATTATTTGACAACATAAAGTAAATTCATTTTTGCATTTTGGGACTGGGCATCCCTAAAACCTTTGCCTTACTCTCGTGCAATGACAAGTGAATAAACGCTCGTCGTGAGAATAACACATCTAGCATGGAAAATATTAGCTACCCGTTACCGTTCCGCGAGCGAAACAAACACACAAAAGAGAAGTTCATTTTGAAAATTAGAGATGGCACATGCAAATTTGCTTAGAACGGCAAAAGAATACCGCATATAGGTAGATATAGTGGACTCATGTGGCAAAACTGGTTTAAAGGATTTTGGATGCACAAGTAGAGGTCATACTTGGTGCAAAATGAAGGCTAGCAAAAAGATTGAGAAGCGACCAACCAAGAAACGAATAATCTCATAAGCAAGCATTAAGCATAACTAACACCGAATAATGCACCACAAGTAGGATATAATTTTCATTGCATGATTATTGACTTTCGTGCATGCATAGGGAATCACAAACCTTAACACCAATATTCTTACTAGAGCACAATTACTCACCAACATAACTCACATATCACATCATCATATCTCAAAACTATTACTAAGAATCAAGTTTATTTTGTCCAATGATCTTCATGATATATGTTTTTCTCTTTATCCTTCTTGGATATCTATCACTTTGGGACCAATTTTCATGTGTTGCTTTCCATAAGCTCAAAAAATATAAGTGAAGATCATGAGCATAACATATTTTATTTCTCTCAAAATAATTTAAGTGAAGCAAGAGAGAATTTCTTCAAAAATACTAAGCACACCGTGCTCAAAAAGATATAAGTGAATCACTAGAGCAAGTCCATTGCTCATACAAATTTAAGTGAAGCATAGAGAGCAATTCTAACAAGTCATGGCATAATTGTGGCTCTCTCAAATAGGTGTGTACAGCAAGGATTGATGACTTAAAACACAAAATAAAACAAGCAAAGACACATATCATACAAGACGCTCCAAGCAAAACACATATCATGTGACGAAATATAGTCTCGAGTAAAATAACGATGGTCGTTAGAAGAAAGAGGGGATGCCACTCGGGGGCATCCCCAAGCTTAGTTGGTTGCTCATTCTTAGATAATAGCTTGGGATGACAGGGCATCCCCAAGCTTAGTCTCTTCTATCCTTCTTTCATCCATCATAAGATAACCCAAAACTTGAAAACTTCAATCACACAAAACTCAACAAAACCCTTGTGAGATCCGTTAGTAAAAGAAAGCAAACCACTACTATAAGTGATGTGTCAAACCAATTATTATTTTGTTTTTGTATTATATATACTGTATTCCAACTTTTCTATGCCAAAATCTCATCAAAGAAAACCATAGAGCCATCAAAATAAGCACACAACACAAAGAAAACAGAATCTGTCAAAACAGAACAGTCTGTAGTAATCTGGAACTTTCCAATACTTCTGTAACTCCAAACATTCTACCAAATTATGAAGACCAGAATAATTTGTATATTAATCTTATGAAAAAAGAATCAGGGAAAAATATCTTTTGTGTGATTTATGATAATTATTTTCGTGAGCGCAAAGTTTCTGTCTTTTTCAGCAAGATCAAACAACTATCACCCCAGAAGATCCTACAGGCTTTACTTGGCACAAACACTAATTAAAACACAAAAAACACAATCATAAAAGTAGCATAATTGTGATAACACTCAAGAACAGAAAGCAAAAATAAAAAATAAATTTAATTCATTGGGTTGCCTCCCAACAAGCACTATAGTTTTACGCCCTTAGCTAGGCATAAAGCAAGGATCTAAGTTTTGTCATCTTTGGTTCTAGATCCATAAGATGCCCTCATGATTGATTCATATGGTGGCCTAATTATTGTTCTAGGAAAGTGTTCCATGCCCTTCCTCAAAGGAAATTGGAACTTAATATTGCCTTCTTTCATATCAATCACTGCACCGATAGTACGTAAAAACGGTCTACCAAGAATAACTGGAAAAGAGGATTGCAATCGATATCAAGAACAATAAAATCTATGGGAACATAATTTCTATTTGCAAGAATAAGGGCATCATTAATTCTTCCCATAGGATTTTCAATAGTAGAATCCGCTAAGTGCAAATTTAAAGAGCATTCTTCAATATCGGTAAGACCAAGCACATCACATAAAGATTTCAGAATTGTAGAAACACTAGCACCCAAGTCACACAAAGCAAAACACTCATAATTTTTAATCTTGACTTTGATAGTAGGTTCCCACTCATCATGCAATTTTCTAGGAATTGAAACTTCTAATTCCAATTTTTCTTCAAAAGCTTTCATCATGGCATCAACAATATGTTTAGTAAAAACTTTATTTTGTCCATAAGAACGGGGTGAATTTATAATGGATTGCAACAAAGAAATACAATCAATCAAAGAGCAACTATCATAATTAATGTCTTTGTAATCCAAAAGAGTGGGCACATCACTAGTTAAAGTTTTGACCTCTTCAAACCCACTTTTATCAATTTTCTCAATGAGATTTTAACCCTCCGAAATATTGGGATGCCTTCTACCTAAAGTTGACTCTTCTCCAGTCCCTTTTTAATCATTCTTAATTTTACTAAACAAGGAATCAATAGAAGAAATACCAATCATTTTAAGATCTTCATCACTTTTGTGAAAGAAATCACTAGAAAACGCTTTTTCTAAAAATTCTCTTTTAGCTCTAAGCATAGAGGTTCTTTTCTTACTTTAATACATAGAAACATAAAGAGCTCTAATTGATTGATATACTTTAGGCACAAAAATTTTCATCTTGTGATTTTCCACATCATGAGCAATCCTATCAACACTTCTAGACAAATCATCAATCTTATTCAACTTTTCTTCTATGGAAGTGTTGATAAATTATTTAATAAGAGCATCAACTTTTTCACTCAAAGAAGATATTTCTTCAACCGAATTAACTTTTTTACTAGTAGGAGCCCTTTCGGTATGCCATTGTGAATAATTTGACATGATATTATCAAGCAATTTGGTGGCTTCACCCAAGGTAATTTCCATCAAAGTACCACCCGCGGTGGAATCTAAAAGATTACGAGAAACAAAATTCAACCTCGCATAAAAAATTTGTATGATCATCCAAAGATTTAACCCATGAGTTGGGCAATTCCTTAGCATCATTTTCATCCTTTCCCAAGATTGTGCAACATGCTCATGTTCAACTTTGCTTGAAATTCATGATCTAGGTTCTAAGGGAAATAATTTTTGCGGGAGGAAAATACTTAGTGATAAAAGCATCTTTGCACTTATTCCAAGAATCGATACTATTGTGAGGCAAAGAAGAGAACCAAATTTTTGCAGAATCACGCAAAAGAAAACGGAAATAATTTCATCTTGACCACATCATTGTCCAGTTCTTTTTTCTTTTGCATATCGCATAATTCCACGAAGGTATTGAGATGGGACGCGTCATCCTCATTAGGAGTATCGGAAAATTGGTCATTCATAATAAGATTCAACAAAGCAGTATTAATATCACAAGTCCCTGCACTAGTGGCGGGAGGAGCAAACGGAGCACGAATAAAATCATTGTTGTTGGTATTTGAGAAGTCACATAGTATGGTGTTCTCTTGAGTCATGATGACCACACAACAAAATTGCACTCAAAAACAGATCCGACAAAAAACGGTGAACGGAAAAAAGAGAGGCGAATAAAACGGTAAATTTTTGTGAAGTGGGGGGAGGAAAACGAGAGGCAAATAGTGTAAATTGCAAGGAGATGACATTTGTGATTAGGAACCTGGTTATGTTGAAGATCCTCCCCGGCAACAGCGCTAGAAATTCCTTTTGATGTCACTTGAAGCTACGTCGGTATTTCCCCAAAGAGGAAGGGATGATGCAGCACAGCGGTGGTAGGTATTTCCCTCGGATATGAAACCAAGGTTATCGAACCAGTAGGAGAACCAAGCAACAAAACCCCCTGCACACAAAGAACAGCTCCTCGCAAACCGACGTGTTAAAGGGGTTGTCAATCCCTTTCGGGGTATGGGGCCTCAAGATAGGCAAAGGACATGAGATAAATTTGTAGATAGGATAAATAGATCGCGGAACAAATAAATTGCAGCAAGGTATTTTTGTATTTTTGGTTTAATAGATCTGAAAATTAACGTAAGGAAATAGTAGATCGCAAGGCAAATATATGAGAAAGAAGACCCGGGGGTCGTAGGTTTCACTAGTGGCTTCTCTCGAGAAAAACAGCAAGCGGTGGGTGAACAAATTACTATTGGGCAATTGATAGAACTTCAAATAATCATGACGATATCCAGGCAATGATCATTACATAGGCATCACGTCCAAGATTAGTAGACCAACTATTGCCTGCATCTACTACTATTACTCCACACATCGACCACTATCCAGCATGCATCTAGTGTATTAAGTTCATGGAAAAACGGAGCAATGCAATAAGAACGATGACATGATGTAGACAAGATCCGTTTATCTATTGCGGCAGATATGGATCTCGTCTTTTTATCCTTAGTAGCAACGATACATACGTGTCGGTTCCCTTTATGTCACTAGGATCAAGCACCGTAAGATCGAACCCACTACCGGGCACCTCTTCCCATTGCAAGATAAATAGATCAAGTTGGCCAAACAAAACCCAAATATCGGAGAAGAAATACGAGGCTATAAGAGATCACGCATAAAAGAGGTCAAAGAACTCAATAACTTTCATGGATATAAAAAGATATAACTGATCATAAACTCAAAGTTCATCAGATCCCAACAAACACACTGCCAAAAGACTTACATCATATGGATCTCCAAGAGATCATTGTATTGATAATCAAGAGAGAAAGATGAAGCCATCTAGCTACTAACTACGGACCCAAAGGTCTACGAAGAACTACTCAGGCGTCATCGGAGAGGCACCAATGGAAATGGTGAACCCCTCTGTGATGGTGTCTAGATTGGATCTCATGGTTCTGGACTCTGCGGCGGCTGGATGAAAATTTCGTCGACTCCCCTAGGGTTTCTGGAATATTGGCGTATTTATAGAGCAAAGAGTCGGTCCAGGGGGCACCCGAGGTGGGCATAACCTACCAGGGCACGCCTGGGCCTCCTGGCGCGCCCTGGTGGGTTGTCCCCTCCTCGGGACTCCCCCCAGGTGCAACCAGGGCCCGTTGTGTTCATTATGGCCCATAAAAAATCATCGTAAATTGGCATGGCATTTGGACTCCTTCTGATATTGATTTCCTGCGATGTAAAAAACATGCAGAAAACAGCCACTGGACTTTGCACTATGTCAATAGATTAGTACCAAAAAATGATATAAAATGATTATAAAACATCCAAGATTAATAATAAAACAGCATGGAATAATCAAAAATTATAGATGCGTTGGAGATGTATCAATCCCTCTCAGGTAAAAAGATAGATTAGATAGTATGAGTTTGGATAAATAGATCTGAATAAAACATGAAATAAAAGATGCAAATAAAAACTGTAGCAATGTATTTTTGGGTTTTTGGAATAATAGATCTGAAAACAAAAGCGAATAAAAAGTAGATCGGTAAACAATATGATAAAAGATAGACCCAGGGGTCGTAGATTTCACTAGTGCTTCTCTCGAGAAAATAGCATACGGTGGGTAAACAAATTTCTATTGGGAAATTGATAGAACATTGAATAATTATCATGGTATCCGAGCAATGATCATTATATAGGCATCATGCCCAAGATTAGTAGACCAACTCCTGCCTACGTCTACTACTATTACTCCACACATCGACCGCTATCCAGCATGCATCTAGTGTATTAAGTTCATGGAGAAACGGAGTAATGCAATAAGAACGATGACATGATGTAAACGAGATCTATTCATGTAGGAATAGCCCCCATCTTGTTATCCTTAATAGCAACAATACATGCGTGTCTTACTACCCCTTCTGTCACTGGGAAAGAACACCGCACAATCGAACCCATCACAAAGCACCTCTTCCCATGGCAAGAAAAATCAATCTAGTCGGCCTAACTAAACCAAAGATTCGAATAAGAAATACGAGGCTATAAGTAATCATGCATATAAGAGATCAAAGAAACTCAAATAACTTCCATGGATATAGATCTGATCATAAACTCAAAGTTCATCGGATCCCAACAAACACACCACAGAAAGAGTTACATCAAACAGATCTCCAAGGACCATTGTATTGAGAATCAAAAAGAGAGAGGAAGCCATCTAGCTAGTGCCTACGGACTCGTAGGTCTGTGGTGAACTACTCACGCGTCATCAGAGAGGCACCAATGAGGATGATGAACCCCTCTATGATGGTGTCTATATTGGATCTCGTGGTTTTGGAACTTGTGGCGGCTGGAATTGTTTTTCGTCGACTCCCCTAGGGTTTCTAGAATATTTGGGTATTTATAGGGCGAAGAGGCGGTGTGGAAGGCCACCAAGGTGGGCACAACCCACCAGGGCGCGCGGGGGCCCCTAGACGTGCCTAGGTGGGTTGTGCCCCCCTCGGGGCGCCCCTCTAGTACTTCTTTGGCCCATGTTGTTTCTTCTGGTCCATAAAAATTCTTCGAAAAGTTTCGCTGTGTTTGGGCTCCGTTTGGTACTGATATTCTGCAAAGTAAAAAACAAGCAAAAAACAGCAACTGGCACTGGGCACTATGTCAATAGGTTAGTCCCAAAAATGATATAAAGTTGCTATAAAATGATTATCAAATATCCAAAAATGGTAATATAACAGCATGGAATAATAAAAAATTAAAAATACGTTGGAGACGTATCACGCGCCTACCCCCCCCCCTCCCCCGGGCGCGCCCTGGTGGGTAGTGCACTCCCTGACCCACTTCTGGTGCCCATCTTCTGGTACATAAGGCCATTTGTCCTAGAAAAAATAAGGGGGACTTTCGGGATGGAGCGTCGCCGTCTCAAGGCGGAACCTGGGCAGGAGCACTCTTGCTCTCCGGCGAAGCGATTCCGCCGGGCATACTTCCCTCCGGGAGGGAGAAATTGAAGCCATCGTTATCACCAAAAACCCTCTCACCTTGGGACGATCAATCTTCATCAACATTTTCACCAACACCATCTCATCTGAAAACCTTATCTCATCTCTTATGTTCAATCTTTCTATCAAAACCTTAGATTGGTACCTCTGGGTGACTAATAGTGTTGATTACATCTTGTAGTTGATGCTAGTTGGTTTATTTGGTGGAAGACTAAATGTTCAGATTCATTATGATATTTATTATCCCTCTGATCTTGAGCATGAATATGATTTTTGAGTAGTTGCTTTTGTTCTTGAGGACATGGGAGAAGTCTTGTCATATGTAATCATGTGAATTTGATATTCATTCAACATTTTGATGATGTGTATGTTGTGATTCCCTTAGTGGTGTTATGTGAACGTCGACTACATGACACTTCACCATCTTTGGGCTTAAGGGAATGCATTGTGGAGTAGTTATTAGATGATGGGTTGCTAGAGTGACAGAAGCTTAAACCCTAGTTTATGCGTTATTCCGTGGTGGGCGTTTGGTGTGGGGTGTGGAGCACATTTTCTTGTAGCTTTCCCATGTCCAAAGGAGGTTCTATAGAGGTGTTGTTGTTTTTTCGGCGGTTGGCCTTCACCACACTGACTCCAACTTGGTGGGTCTCTTTTTTCCTTCTTTCTTTGGATGTTGTCATGGCTCTTCTTTGCGTTTGGGTCAACCAATTGAAGTGACGGGCTTGTGGGGATTTTGGCCTTTGGTCTTCTGCTTATCCATGTGTCCTCTTATTTCCTGGTATTCCTACTTCAAGCTCAATGAGATGTGAGTCTAAGTGATGTAGATTTAGTTGTTGTTTAAGAATGAATTGTATTTGGTTATAATGCCAAAGCACTCGCTTACAAGATGAGTTAAGAAATATGGTAAGCTAGAAAGTGTGGATATTTGATTGTACAAGTGACCTATGATTTGATAGATGTTTTTGTTTCAAAATGCCACGGAAGGGCTTCTTGAACCTGCCAAGGTAAACCCACAATCATTTTTGCACTTTTGTACTACTATACCAGTAGAGTGGGAAGCGTCTAAAAAGTCATGGGGACATTTCCAAATTGAGAGGTAAAACATGTCCTTTGTCTTTGTTGAATGGTTTCTGGAATGAAATTTATGGAAGACTTCAATGTTCAGATTCTTCGTAAAGGAAAGTAAGTTTTTTGTGGGTAATTTTGATTCCTTGAGATGGTTGAAAGAAATTGTGATTGAGCTATGGATAATATGCATGAACACACGCCGTGTAAAATTGATGATTGCTGGAAATTAGATACAACCAAAGCGGGGAAGCATAGCGAGCTATTGCCCTTAGCTTTAGTTGGTCCTGATCTGATTATAAATTTGGCCCATTAACATTGAGTGTTGAGTATGTTATTTTTTTTCCAAGCCATGGTTCATATTTGTGCACGTCCTAAATTAGTGTTTTCACAACTTATAACATACATTTTGGATTAGCATTTTGAGTGTTTTCCTCCCAAGCCTTGTCCCGTGCACCGATCTCACCACAACAGGTGTAGTCGCAAAATCAAGATTACAGTTGTGATTTACATTTTAACGGTTTAGCTCTTCATGCTGACAATGCAAAACTTCTCACATTACACATAGTTTCATACAAAGTACCAGACTCTTTCAATGTATGGTTTTTAGAGTTAACAAAAGAAACAACATAATACAATTTTAGAAGTACCAAAAATATTTTATTCATGTATGAACGAATGAAACATCATCAATGGACGATGAAGAGGGACCATACCCATGCTACAGTATATCCCAACAACGCGCAAGTTACCATGTCACGCTTTATACCATGCATCATAGCTTCAGAAAAGATACATAATTATCTTCTTTTTACTTGCAGATATAGAATTGACAAGCATGCATTCTAGAACCTCGACCAACTTCGTAGTTCCCCGCTTTGATATTTAGGGAAACTATAATAGACATGAATGCCCACATATATTCGCAAATTCATCAAAGCAACATAATTAATTTATGAAAAAATATGATTTTTTTTCTTTTCTCTTATCTAGAAGGATTTGGCTAAATCACAAACATTAATAAGATGTGATGTCCTAAAAAAGGGAACAACTATGTCACATTGTTATAATATAATACACTTCAAATTTAGTGAAATTATAATGTTTACAACCGATGTTAAAATTATATAGTAATAACATTTTATCTTTATATTTAATTGTGTCATTACATACTTGACAATTATAATGGAAAGATGTTGAAAAGGATAATTTCTAGTTCTAAAGAAATAAAAAAGTTTAGTCTAAATAAATAATATGTTTGTATTTAAAATTGCAGTGGGTTAATGTCCACTATTTTACTAGATTGATATTGCAGTGAGTAGTGTCACTGTCACTTTGAAATTGTCATGAGGCTAGAGCAACCGCAGTCGTTGATGCTACATAGACATCATCAACTGGTGAGGTTTATATCACTGCACAACTGATATGTGATGTTAGTTTATGCGATGGCGTATATGAGTTTCAAACAATACTAGTGCAAGCCATGCACCGGGATGACGGTGACTTACAACAAGTGGAGTGGGATTGATTGTGAGTTCATGGGGGTTTGGGCTTTGGTCTTCCGCTTATGTATGTGTTGCTCTTGTGACTTGGGGTTCTTATTTCAAGCACAATGAGATGTGTGTGTCTAGGTGATGTTGATTTAGTTTTTTGCTTTAGAATAAATTATATTTGATTTTAACTTCAAAGCTCTGGCCTCAGGGCCATTTTTTAGGGAATGCCATTATAGCGTTTCATATTACTTTGGGGAACATCCGATAATATATCGATAAAAAATCCACCACCTGCCCAGCTATCAAATGAGCCACTGTATTAGCCTCTCTAGGACATTGACTAAAATAAACACGCACAAAATTATGACAAAGAATACTACATTCCACGTAAACAGCAGCAGCCACACCGATGAAATTGCCTCCTTGCTTCATCAATTCAACTTGCATTCAATCAGACAACCACCAATTTGGAACATTCAAGTTGAGGTTACATCAAATATGCAAGTCTTATGTCGCTGCGGGCATGCACCATGACACTTGGGGGCTAATGCAAAGTCATTTTTGCTCACCTCATTGAAGACCCGACTCATCACATCGTAATGAGTCGGCCCTTGGGGGCTACTAATTGCTCCTGTAAAAAATTCAAGGTACACAAGCATTAATCCATTATATTGAATGGTTCACTATTCAGTTGGTAGAGTACAAAGCTCTTAACCTTGTGGACGTGGGTTCAAGCCCCATGGTGGAGATTATATTATATGATGTTATTATCAATTATATACAAAGTCCCTGCTCATTATTGCATAATGACCCGACCCTTGGGGGCTACACTGGTTGAAGTTTTTATGAGCATAAGGCAATTTCAAGTCCCAGGTTGCTGCAAGCATGACAACCCGACACTTGGGGGCTACATATATGGAGTATTCAGTTTTTACTAGTGACTCAGATGAACATGGATTTCTTCAGAGTGGCAGTAATTATATGGAAACAAGTCTCAAATCATCGCTTTGTTCTGTTCAAGACTTGGGGGCTACAGGTAATATGGATATAAGGGAGAAATATCTTCAAATTCTCAGTTTTGAGCAGATCAGATTGACCCGGTGTTTGCAACAATCATGATCCGGTGTCACCAATAATTATGACCCGGCACCGGCTACAGTTATGACCCGGTGTTATCAATATTTACAAGCCGGCATTTGGGTTATGATAAACTAGATCAGTTTAACATGGATAAACCCAACTTAAACTGGGGGCTAATGTCGGGGATATACCCCGCGGTGTAACCCGCTGGATGTATGACCCGGCTGGAGCATGGCGACTCACTGGTGACCCGCCTGGAGCTTGGCGATTCGCAGATAACCCGCCCGATATTGGCGACTCATTAGTAACCCGGTGGGCGGGTCAGATGAACAACAAGGCCCAAAGCCTAGAAGGCCAGCTCACGTTATGATGGGCTGGCTTAAGAGGAAAGGGATGACAAATATTTCCTTTATGAGGAAGCAAGACTCGGACTTGTATTTAACTTGTAAGAGAAGATATACTAGTCCTAGTCCTACTAGGACTCCACATGTAACCCGCCCCTCTAACTTATATAAGGAGGGGCAGGGCTCCCCAAAGAGGGACAGGAGAAAACAAGAAACAATATCTAGGGCTAGACACAAAGAGGAGAGCCGGCTTACGGCGACTCCCTCAGGATCATAATGAGACCTAGCCTCAAATAGCATGTAGGGTTGTTACCGGATGATGTTTCCCGGTGCCCGAAGCTGTCTAAATGCTCGTCTTGTGTGTTGCGTCTCTTTATTCCGCTCAACCCCTCTCAAGCTACCACATAGATGCGTTGGCCTCACGACTAAGTCCTCACACTAAGGACATCTGGCATGACAATTCCACGATACCGGGTGAAACAAACAGGTTCCACAAGTTGCCACTATTATTTTGGATCAAACAACTATTCTGAAAAGAAAAATTTCTAGACCTAGAACTGGTACAGATGAAGTTCAAAGGCTCAAACAGAGCATCTATGCGATAGAAAGGGATCTATCTGCAGCCGAAATGGGTGTGCAATAGCTACTGCATCAGTTTATACTATCTTCAAGATCAAGGAACGGTGGTGGTGATGAAATCTACGAAGGGTTCCTGACGAACAGCGAACAACACCGAGGAACTCGAAGGTCCTGATACAGATCTGAGGAACAAGAAGGAGGAGACTTACAGATGCAGGGTTGCTACGAAGGGTCGTCGCTTTTTTCTGGTCAAACCAAGTTGATGCAGTGGTCTGAGTTGGTGAAGACAAGGAGATCTGCGATGGCGGCGGCAGCGGAGCTCGAGCGGGAGAGAAGCAGCAAGAGAAAGAAGATGACTAAAGGAGGAGAATGGGAAAGACCTAGGTCGTGCCTATTTATAAAGAAGGGTTGTCTGAGACGGCGCGAGAAACGAGGAGATAAGCATTATTATCCAGCGGCCCCGACGCCTCAATTTTCGGAACGGTCAATAAAAGCAAAGATCCGTTGGAGGATACGGTGGAATAAAAAATGAATTTAAGTAAAGATGACGTCACGGCAGGTTAACGCGGATCTGAAAGATGATGTCATTCTGGGTTAAGGAAAACCTTTTGCACAGGCAGAAGGTTGAAAGATTTATTTCTTAAGATATTTTGAGATTGACATGAACCGGCTCAAATCAATCTGGGGCCTAATGTTGGGAATGTAACTATTTGTGTAAGCCGCCCAGGAGGGGCCGGGTTACACAAAGAAGACTCACCGGAAGGAACCCCAAGACCAAGCATGAAGATGGAGGCTCAGTACAGGGTCTAACTCCCACAGGCAACTTAAGGCCCGTCCTAGTAAACCGTCATAATGGCATGACTTGTATCATAAGGTAGATTTAACTAGTCACCGAGCCAGACACTATTTATGAGCCGGTCGGGACTCTGTAAGCCGCAGGGGTCAACCCGTGTATATAAGGGGACGACCCGCCGGCGGCTTAGGGTAAGAAACAACTCATTGAGACCCGGGCATAGCGTATCTCGCTCCCTGGTCATCGAAACATCAATACCAACCCAACTAGACGTAGGCCTTACCTTCACCGTAAGGGGCCGAACTAGTATAAACCTCTCGTGTCCTTTGTCCCGATTAACCCCTTCAAGCTTCCTAGTTGCAATGGCTCCAGAACTAAGTCCTTTCACGAGGACATCTGACGTGATAATTCCACAACAAGTAGGATGTAATTTCATTGCATAACTATTGACTTTTGTGCTTGCATAGGGAATCACAAACCTTAACATCAGTATTCTTACTAAAGCATAATTACTCACCAACATGACTCACATATCACTATCATCATATCTCAAAACTATTACAAGGAATAAAGTTTATTTTGTCCAATGATCTTCATGAAAGTTTTTATTATGTCCCTCTTGAATATCTATCACTTTGGGACTAGTTTCATATATTGCAATTGCTTTTGACAAGCTCAAACAAATCTAAGTGAAGAACATGAGCATAAAGACTTTCTATCTCTCAAAGTAATTTAAGTGAGGCATGAGGGAATTTCTTCAAAATTACTAACTCTCAAATAAATCTAAGTGAAGCATGAGAGCATTACTTCGAGCATAATAAAGCATATCGTGCTCAAAAAGATATAAGTGAAGCAGTAGAGCAATTCCATAGCTAAAAAATGTAAGTGAAGCATGAAGAGCAATCATAGCATAATCTTGGCTCTCTCAAATAGGTGTGTCCAGCAAGGATACTTGTGAAAAACTAAAAAGAAAAACAAGAAAAGACTCATATAATACAAGACGCTCCAAGCAAAACTCATGATATGTGACGAATAAAAATATAGCTCCAAGTAAAATACCGATGGTCGTTAGAAGAAAGAGGGGATGCCACTCGGGGCATCCCCAAGCTTAGTTGCTTGTTTCTCCTTGGATATTGTCTTGGGGTGCCATGGGGAATCCCCAAGCTTAGGCTCTTCTTACTCCTTATTTCTTCATTCATCGTGATCTCGCCCAAAACTTGAAAACTTCAATCACACAAAACTTAACAAAACCTTCATGAGATCCGCTAGTATAAGAAAGCAAATCACCACTCTAAGTACTGGCAAACCAATTCGTATTTTATTTTTGCATTGTATCTACTGTTTTCCAACTTTATCATGGCTTATACCCCCCGATACAATCCATAGATTTATCAGAATAAGCACATAATGCAATGAAAACAGAATCTGTCAAAAACAGAACAGTCTATAGTAATCTCAAAACTCCGTATACTTCTGTAACTCCAAAATTTAAAAATTAGGACAATGTAGGCAATTTGTTTATCCATCTTGTGTAAAAAATTCAGAATTTTATCATGCTTCTGTGATTTTACAAAATTCTGCTAGTGGACGCAAAAGTTTCTGTTTCTCAACAAGATCAAATCAATTATCACCCAACATGATCCCAAAGGCTTTACTTGGCACAAACAATAATCAAAACATAAAAAACACAATCATAATAGTATCATAATTGTGCAAACACTCAAGAATAGAAATAAAAAGGTAAAAACAAATTTTATTCATTGGGTTGCCTCCCAACAAGCGCTATCGATTTATGCCCCTAGCTAGGCATTGATAATTTTAATGATGCTCACATGAAAGATAATAATTGAAACAAAAAAAGAGCATCATGTAGCATGTGAAAAACACATTTGCGTCTAACATACTTCCTATGCATATACATTTCTTAGGAAAACAAATTATCAAGACAAGAAACATCTAGCATATGCAAAGAAGAAGAAAGAAACAATAGCAATCTCAACATAACGAGAGGTAAATTAGTAACATGAAAAATTCTACGACCATATTTCCGTCTCTTGTAATAATTAAAGGTGGGATCATATTAAAATTCAACAATATAGCTATCACATAACATATTCTCTATATGATCCACATGCATGCAAAGTTGACACTCTTCCAAAATAGTGGGGTTATCATCAAATAAAGTCATGACCTCTCCAAGCCCACTTTCATTAAAAAATTCATAAGATTGAATACTCTCCAAATGTGTGGGATTATTTTTACCTAAAGTTAACTATATTCCAAACCCACTTTTAATATTATCGCAAGCATATTCATCACGAGGTTTAAATAAATTTGAAGATCATAAGAATCATTATCACCCCAATCATGATCATTGCAATAAGTAGTGGACATAGCAATATTAGCATCCCCAAGCTTGGGGTTTTGCATATTATTAGCGAAATTTCCATTAATATAAGAATTTATAATAACGTCATTGCAATCATGCTTTTCATCTAAGGAGCTATCATGAATCACTTTTTAACTTTACTCTTTTAACACTTGATCACAATTTTCAGATTCATGTATCTCAAGCAAAACTTCATAAATATAATCTAGTGAACTCAATCCACTAGCAATGGGTTCCTCATAATTGTATCTCTTAAAAAATTTAGCAAGTGGATGAGGATCCATATCAATAGATTTTTAGCAAGCAAAGATGCCAGCAAATAGAAGGCACATGGTAACACAAGTACATACAGCAAACAAGATATCTAACAAGAAAAAGGCAAACGGAAAAGAAGATAATTTTTTGTGAAGTGGGGGAGATGAAAACGAGAGGCAAATGGAAAATAATGTAAATTGCAAGGAGATGAGATTTGTGGTTAGGAAGCTAATAGATGTTGATGATGTCTCCCCGGTAGCGGCGCCAGAAATTTCCTTTTGATTGCTTGTATCCGCGTCGGTATTTCTCCAAAGAGGAAGGGATGATGAAGCACAGGTACGGTAGGTATTTCCCTCAGTTATAAAACCAAGGTTATAAAACCAGTAGGAGAACCAAGCAACACTATGTAAATGGTACCTGCACACATAGAACAAATCCTCACAACCCAACGCATAAGAGGGGTTGTCAATCCCTCACGTCGCTTGAAGCTACATCAGTATTTCCCCAAAGAGGAAGGGATGATGCAGCACAGCGGTGGTAGGTATTTCCCTCAGATATGAAACCAAGGTTATCGAACCAGTAGGAGAACCATGCAACAGAAGGTAAATAGCCCCTGTACACAAAGAACAACACCTTGCAACCCGACGCGTTAAAGGGGTTGTTAATCCCTTTCGGGGTACGGCGCCTCAAGATAGGAAAAGGACGCGAGGTAAATTTGTAGAGAGCATAAACAGATCGCGGAACAAATAAATTGCAGCAAGCTATTTTTGTTTTTTTGGGTTTAATAGATCTGAAAATAAACGCAAGGAAAAAGTAGATCGCAAGGCAAATATATGAGAAAGAAGACCCGGGGGCCATAGGTTTCACTAGTGGCTTCTCTCGAGAAAAATAGCAAACAGTGGGTGAACAAATTACTGTTGGGCAATTGATAGAACTTCAAATAATCATGATGATATCCAGGCAATGCTCATTACATAGGCATCATGTCTAAGATTAGTAGACCGACTCCTGCCTGCATCTACTACTATTACTCCACACATCGACCACTATCCAGCATGCATCTAGTGTATTAAGTTCATGAAAAAACGGAGTAATGCAATAAGAACGATGACATGATGTAGACAAGATCCGTTTATCTATTGCGGCAGATATGGATCCCATCTTTTTATCCTTAGTAGCAACGATACATACGTGTCGGTTCCCTTTCTGTCACTGGGCTCAAGCACCGTAAGATCGAACCCACTACCGGGTAGCTCTTCCCATTGCAAGATAAATAGATCAAGTTGGCCAAACAAAACCCAAATATCGGAGAAGAAATACGAGGTTATAAGAGATCACGCATAAAAGAGATCAAAGAACTCAAATAACTTTCATGGATATAAAAAGATATAACTGATCATAAACTCGAAGTTCATCATATCCCAACAAACAAACCGCCAAAAGACTTACATCATATGGATCTTCAAGACATCATTGTATTGATAATAAAGAGAGAGAGAGGAAGCCATCTAGCTACTAACTACGGACCCGAAGATCTACGAAGGACTACTCACGCATCATCGGAGAGGCACCAATGGAAGTGGTGAACCCATCCGTGATGGTGTATAGATTGGATCTCATGGTTCTGGACTCTGCGGCGGCTGGATGAAAATTTTGTCGACTCCCCTAGGGTTTCTGGAATATTGGGGTATTTATAGAGCAAAGAGTCGGTCCAGGGGGCAGCCGAGGTGGGCACAACCCACCAGGGCGTGCCTGGGCCTCCTGGCGCGCCCTGGTGGGTTGTCCCCTCCTCGGGACTCCCCCCGGTTGCAACCAGGGCCCATTGTGTTCCTTCTGGCTCATAAAAAATCATCGTAAATTGGCATGGCATTTGGACTCCTTCTGATATTGATTTCCTGCGATGTAAAAAACATGCAGAAAACAGCAACTGGCTCTTGGCACTATGTCAATAGGTTAGTACCAAAAAAATATAAAATGACTACAAAATGAGTATAAAACATCCAAGATTGATAATAAAATAGCATGGAATAATCAAATTTACAGATACATTGGAGACATTTCAGCATCCCCAAGCTTAACTCCTGCTCGTCCTCGAGTAGGTAAGTGATCAAATAGAATTTTTGATGTGGAGTGTTGTTTATCATGTCATATTATATTCTTTTCTTTATAGCATGGACATTTGGACTTTATGTGATTCGAAGCAATAGTCTAGCTTTGACATAATAATTTAGATACTCAAGCATATCAACAAGCAACCATGTCTTTCAAAATATCAATGCTAAAACAAGTTATACCTAGCCCATCATGCTCAAACATTGATCCATTCATGAAACACACTCGAATATTAGCTACACCCAATACTTAAGTACGATCATATTGTTCCCTAGTTGGTGCTTTTATAAGAGAGGATGAAGACTCAATTTCAAAAAATAAAAATTGCATAAAGTAAAAGAAAGGCCCTTCGCAGAGGGTAGGGATTTGTAGAGGTGCCAGAGCTCAAAGCGAAAAATTAGAGATAAAAACATTTTGGGAGGTGTATCCATCCCACCAACAAAAACGACTTGGAGCATCCCAACACTTTCCATGCTAGATATATCATAGGCGGTTCCCAAACAAAAAATAAAGTTTATTCGTTTTTCCACCATAACTTTCACTTTCCATGGCTAGCCGTATCCACGGGTGCCCTCCATACCAACACTTTCCAAGGAATTTATTATTTGATAACATAAAGTAAATTCATTTTTGCATTTTGGGACTGGGCATCCCTAAAACTTTTGCCTTACTCTCGTGCAATGACAAGTGAATAAACACTCGTCGTGAGAATAACACATCTAGCATGGAAATTATTAGCTACCCGTTACCGTTCCGCGAGCGAAACTAACACACAAAAGAGAAGTTCATTTTGAAAATTAGAGATGGCACATGCAAATTTGCTTAGAACGGTAAAAGAATACCGCATATAGGTAGATATAGTGGACTCATGTGGCAAAAATTGTTTAAAGGATTTTGGATGCACAAGTAGAGGTCATACTTGGTGCAAAATGAAGGCTAGCAAAAAGATTGAGAAGCGGCCAACCAAGAAACGAATAATCTCATAAGCAAGCATTAAGCATAACTAACACCGAATAATGCACCACAAGTAGGATATAATTTTCATTGCATGATTATTGACTTTCGTGCATGCATAGGGAATCACAAACCTTAACACCAATATTCTTACTAGAGCACAATTACTCACCAACATAACTCACATATCACATCATCATATCTCAAAACTATTACTAAGAATCAAGTTTATTTTGTCCAATGATCTTCATGATATATATTTTTCTCTTTATCCTTCTTGGATATCTATCACTTTGGGACTAATTTTCATGTGTTGCTTTCCATAAGCTCAAACAAATATAAGTGAAGATCATGAGCATAACATATTTTATTTCTCTCAAAATAATTTAAGTGAAGCAAGAGAGAATTTCTTCAAAAATACTAAGCACACCGTGCTCAAAAAGATATAAGTGAAGCACTAGAGCAAGTCCATTGCTCATACAAATTTAAGTGAAGCATAGAGAGCAATTCTAACAAGTCATGGCATAATTGTGGCTCTCTCAAATAGGTGTGTACAGCAAGGATTGATGACTTAAAACACAAAATAAAACAAGCAAAGACACATATCATACAAGACGCTCCAAGCAAAACACATATCATGTGACGAAATATAGTCTCGAGTAAAATAACGATGGTCGTTAGAAGAAAGAGGGGATGCCACTCGGGGGCATCCCCAAGCTTAGTTGGTTGCTCATTCTTAGATAATAGCTTGGGATGACAGGGCATCCCCAAGCTTAGTCTCTTCTATCCTTCTTTCATCCATCATAAGATAACCCAAAACTTGAAAACTTCAATCACACAAAACTCAACAAAACCCTTGTGAGATCCGTTAGTAAAAGAAAGCAAACCACTACTATAAGTGATGTGTCAAACCAATTATTATTTTGTTTTTGTATTATATATACTGTATTCCAACTTTTCTATGCCAAAATCTCATCAAAGAAAACCATAGAGCCATCAAAATAAGCACACAACACAAAGAAAACAGAATCTGTCAAAACAGAACAGTCTGTAGTAATCTGGAACTTTCCAATACTTCTGTAACTCCAAACATTCTACCAAATTATGAAGACCAGAATAATTTGTATATTAATCTTATGCAAAAAGAATCAGGGAAAAATATCTTTTGTGTGATTTATGATAATTATTTTCGTGAGCGCAAAGTTTCTGTCTTTTTCAGCAAGGTCAAACAACTATCACCCCAGAAGATCCTACAGGCTTTACTTGGCACAAACACAAACTAAAACACAAAAAACACAATCATAAAAGTAGCATAATTGTGATAACACTCAAGAACAGAAAGCAAAAATAAAAAATAAATTTAATTCATTGGGTTGCCTCCCAACAAGCGCTATAGTTTTACGCCCTTAGCTAGGCATAAAGCAAGGATCTAAGTTTTGTCATCTTTGGTTCTAGATCCATAAGATGCCCTCATGATTAATTCATATGGTGGCCTAATTATTGTTCTAGGAAAGTGTTCCATGCCCTTCCTCAAAGGAAATTGGAACTTAATATTGCCTTCTTTCATATCAATCACTGCACCGATAGTACGTAAAAACGGTCTACCAAGAATAACTGGACAAGAGGATTGCAATCGATATCAAGAACAATAAAATCTATGGGAACATAATTTCTATTTGAAAGAATAAGAGCATCATTAATTCTTCCCATAGGATTTTCAATAGTAGAATCCGCTAAGTGCAAATTTAAAGAGCATTCTTCAATATCGGTAAGACCAAGCACATCACATAAAGATTTCGGAATTGTAGAAACACTAGCACCCAAGTCACACAAAGCAAAACACTCATAATTTTTAATCTTGACTTTGATAGTAGGTTCCCACTCATCATGCAATTTTCTAGGAATTGAAACTTCTAATTCCAATTTTTCTTCAAAAGCTTTCATCATGGCATCAACAATATGTTTAGTAAAAACTTTATTTTGTCCATAAGCACGGGGTGAATTTATAATGGATTGCAACAAAGAAATACAATCAATCAAAGAGCAACTATCATAATTAAAGTCTTTGTAATCCAAAAGAGTGGGCACATCACTAGATAAAGTTTTGACCTCTTCAAACCCACTTTTATCAATTTTCTCAATGAGATTTTAACCCTCCGAAATATTGGGATGCCTTCTACCTAAAGTTAACTCTTCTCCAGTCCCTTTTTAATCATTCTTAATTTTACTAAACAAGGAATCAATAGAAGAAATACCAATCATTTTAAGATCTTCATCACTTTTGTGAAAGAAATCACTAGAAAACGCTTTTTCTAAAAATTCTCTTTTAGCTCTAAGCATAGAGGTTCTTTTCTTACTTTAATACATAGAAACATAAAGAGCTCTAATTGATTGATATACTTTAGGCACAAAAATTTTCATCTTGTGATTTTCCACATCATGAGCAATCCTATCAACACTTCTAGACAAATCATCAATCTTATTCAACTTTTCTTCTATGGAAGTGTTGATAAATTATTTAATAAGAGCATCAACTTTTTCACTCAAAGAAGATATTTCTTCAACCGAATTAACTTTTTTACTAGTAGGAGCCCTTTCGGTATGCCATTGTGAATAATTTGACATGATATTATCAAGCAATTTGGTGGCTTCACCCAAGGTAATTTCCATAAAAGTACCACCCGCGGTGGAATCTAAAAGATTACGAGAAACAAAATTCAACCTTGCATAAAAAATTTGTATGATCATCCAAAGATTTAACCCATGAGTTGGGCAATTCCTTAGCATCATTTTCATCCTTTCCCAAGATTGTGCAACATGCTCATGTTCAACTTTGCTTGAAATTCATGATCTAGGTTCTAAGGGAAATAATTTTTGCGGGAGGAAAATACTTAGTGATAAAAGCATCTTTGCACTTATTCCAAGAATCGATACTATTGTGAGGCAAAGAAGAGAACCAAATTTTTGAAGAATCACGCAAAGAAAACAGAAATAATTTCATCTTGACCACATCATTGTCCAGTTCTTTTTTCTTTTGCATATCGCATAATTCCAAGAAGGTATTGAGATGGGACGAATCATCCTCATTAGGAGTACCGGAAAACTGGTCTTTCATAAGAAGATTCAACAAAGCAGTATTAATATCACGAGTATCTGCACTAGTGGCGGGAGGAGCAAATGGAGTGCCAATAAAATCATTGTTGTTGGTATTTGAGAAGTCACATAGTATGGTGTTCTCTTGAGTCATGATGACCACACAACAAAATTGCACTCAAAAACAGATCCGACAAAAAAATGGTGAACGGAAAAAAAGAGGCGAATAAAACGGTAAATTTTTGTGAAGTGGGGGGAGGAAAACGAGAGGCAAATAGTGTAAATTGCAAGGAGATGACATTTGTGATTAGGAACCTGGTTATGTTGAAGATCCTCCCCGGCAACAGCGCTAGAAATTCCTTTTGATGTCGCTTGAAGCTACGTCGGTATTTTCCCAAAGAGGAATGGGTGATGCAGCACAGTGGTGGTAGGTATTTCCCTCAGATATGAAACCAAGGTTATCGAACCAGTAGGAGAACCAAGCAACAGAACCCCCTGCACACAAAGAACAACACCTTGCAAACCGACGTGTTAAAGGGGTTGTCAATCCCTTTCGGGGTATGGCGCCTCAAGATAGGCAAAGGACATGAGATAAATTTGTAGATAGGATAAATAGATCACGGAACAAATAAATTGCAGCAAGGTATTTTTGTATTTTTGGTTTAATAGATCTGAAAATTAATGTAAGGAAAAAGTAGATCGCAAGGCAAATATATGAGAAAGAAGACCCGGGGGTCGTAGGTTTCACTAGTGGCTTCTCTCGAGAAAAACAGCAAACGGTGGGTGAACAAATTACTGTTGGGCAATTGATAGAACTTCAAATAATCATGACGATATCCAGGCAATGATCATTACATAGGCATCACGTCCAAGATTAGTAGACCAACTATTGCCTGCATCTACTACTATTACTCCACACATCGACCACTATCCAGCATGCATCTAGTGTATTAAGTTCATGGAAAAACGAAGCAATGCAATAAGAACGATGACATGATGTAGACAAGATCCGTTTATCTATTGCGGTAGATATGGATCTTGTCTTTTTATCCTTAGTAGCAACGATACATACATGTCGGTTCCCTTTATGTCACTAGGATCAAGCACCGTAAGATTGAACCCACTACCGGGCACCTCTTCCCATTGCAAGATAAATAGATCAAATTGGCCAAACAAAACCCGAATATCGGAGAAGAAATACGAGGCTATAAGAGATCACGCATAAAAGAGGTCAAAGAACTCAATAACTTTCATGGATATAAAAAGATATAACTGATCATAAACTCAAAGTTCATCAGATCCCAACAAACACACCGCCAAAAGACTTACATCATATGGATCTCCAAGAGATCATTGTATTGATAATCAAGAGAGAAAGAGGAAGCCATCTAGCTACTAACTACGGACCCAAAGGTCTACGAAGAACTACTCACGCATCATCGGAGAGGCACCAATGGAAATGGTGAACCCCTCTGTGATGGTGTCTAGATTGGATCTCGTGGTTCTGGACTCTACAGCGGCTGGATGAAAATTTCGTCGACTCCCCTAGGGTTTCTGGAATATTGGGGTATTTATAGAGCAAAGAGTCGGTCCAGGGGGCACCCGAGGTGGGCACAACCTACTAGGGCACGCCTGGGCCTCCTAGCGCGCCCTGGTGGGTTGTCCCCTCCTCGAGACTCCCCCCAGGTGCAACCAGGGCCCGTTGTGTTCCTTATGGCCCATAAAAAATCATCGTAAATTGGCGTGGCATTTGGACTCCTTCTGATATTGATTTCTTGCGATGTAAAAAACATGCAGAAAACAGCCACTGGACTTGGCACTATGTCAATAGATTAGTACCAAAAAATGATATAAAATGATTATAAAACATCCAAGATTGATAATAAAACAGCATCGAATAATCAAAAATTATAGATACGTTGGAGATGTATCAATCCCTCCCGGGTAAAAAGATAGATTAGATAGTATGAGTTTGGATAAATAGATCTGAATAAAAGACGAAATAAAAGATGCAAATAAAAACTGTAGCAAGGTATTTTGCGGTTTTTGGAATAATAGATCTGAAAACAAAAGCGAATAAAAAGTAGATCGGTAAACAATATGATAAAAGATAGACCCAGGGGTCGTAGATTTCACTAGTGCTTCTCTCGAGAAAATAGCATACGGTGGGTAAACAAATTACTGTTGGGAAATTGATAGAACATCGAATAATTATCACGATATCCGAGCAATGATCATTATATAGGCATCACGCCCAAGATTAGTAGACCAACTCCTGCCTACATCTACTACTATTACTCCACACATCGACCGCTATCCAGCATGCATCTAGTGTATTAAGTTCATGGAGAAACGGAGTAATGCAATAAGAACGATGACATGATGTAAACGAGATCTATTCATGTAGGAATAGCCCCCATCTTGTTATCCTTAATAGCAACAATACATGCGTGTCTTACTACCCCTTCTGTCACTGGGAAAGAACACTGCACAATCGAACCCATCACAAAGCACCTCTTCCCATGGCAAGAAAAATCAATCTAGTCGGCCTAACTAAACCAAAGATTCGAAGAAGAAATACGAGGCTATAAGTAATCATGCATATAAGAGATCAAAGAAACTCAAATAACTTCCATGGATATAGATCTGATCATAAACTCAAAGTTCATCGGATCCCAACAAACACACCACAGAAAGAGTTACATCAAATAGATCTCCAAGGACCATCGTATTGAGAATCAAAAAGAGAGAGGAAGCCATCTAGCTAGTGCCTACGGACTCGTAGGTCTGTGGTGAACTACTCACGCGTCATCAGAGAGGCACCAATGAGGATGATGAACCCCTCTGTGATGGTGTCTAGATTGGATCTCGTGGTTTTGGAACTTGTGGCGGCTGGAATTGTTTTTCATCGACTCCCCTAGGGTTTCTAGAATATTTGGGTATTTATAGGGCGAAGAGGCGGTGCGGAAGGCCACCGAGGTGGGCACAACCCACTAGGGCGCGCGGGGGCCCCTAGACGCGCCTAGGTGGGTTGTGCCCCCCTCGGGGCGCCCCTCTAGTACTTCTTTGGCCCATGTTGTTTCTTCTGGTCCATAAAAATTCTTCGAAAAGTTTCGTTGTGTTTGGACTCCGTTTGGTACTGATATTCTGCAAAGTAAAAAACAAGCAAAAAATAGCAACTGGCACTGGGCACTATGTCAATAGGTTAGTCCCAAAAATGATATAAAGTTGCTATAAAATGATTGTCAAATATCCAAAAATGGTAATATAACAGCATGGAATAATAAAAAATTATAAATACGTTGGAGACGTATCACGCGCCTACCCCCCCCCCTTCCCCGGGCGCTCCCTGGTGGGTAGTGCACTCCCTGGCCCACTTCTGGTGCCCATCTTCTGGTACATAAGGCCATTTGTCCTAGAAAAATAAGGGGGACTTTCGGGATGGAGCGTCGCCGTCTCAAGGCGGAACCTGGCAGGAGCACTTTTGCTCTCCGGCGAAGCGATTCCGCCGGGCATACTTCCCTCCGGGAGGGAGAAATTGAAGCCATCGTTATCACCAAAAACCCTCTCACCTTGGGACGATCAACCTTCATCAACATTTTCACCAACACCATCTCATCTGAAAACCCTATCTCATCTCTTATGTTCAATCTTTCTATCAAAACCTCAGATTGGTACCTCTGGGTGACTAATAGTGTTGACTACATCTTGTAGTTGATGCTAGTTGGTTTATTTGGTGGAAGACTAAATGTTCAGATCCATTATGATATTTATTATCCCTCTGATCTTGAGCATGAATATGATTTTTGAGTAGTTGCTTTTGTTCTTGAGGACATGGGAGAAGTCTTGTCATATGTAATCATGTGAATTTTGTATTCATTCGACATTTTGATGATGTGTATGTTGTGATTCCCTTAGTGGTGTTATGTGAACATCGACTACATGACACTTCACCATCTTTGGGCTTAAGGGAATGCATTGTGGAGTAGTTATTAGATGATGGGTTGCTAGAGTGACAGAAGCTTAAACCCTAGTTTATGTGTTATTCCGTGGTGGGCGTTTGGTGTGGGGTGTGGAGCACAGTTTCTTGTAGCTTTCCCATGTCCAAAGGAGGTTCTATAGAGGTGTTGTTGTTTTTTCGGTGGTTGGCCTTCACCACACTGACTCCAGCTTGGTGGGTCTCTTTTTGCCTTCTTTCTTTGGATGTTGTCATGGCTCTTCTTTGCGTTTGGGGTCAACCAATTGAAGTGACGGGCTCGTGGGG
Source organism: Triticum aestivum (assembly GCF_018294505.1). NCBI lineage: Eukaryota > Viridiplantae > Streptophyta > Magnoliopsida > Poales > Poaceae > Triticum > Triticum aestivum. The sequence goes on along the minus strand of NC_057810.1, from coordinate 703,545,003 downwards.
ATTTTGGCCTTTGGTCTTCTGCTTATCCATGTGTCCTCTTATTTCCTGGTATTCCTACTTCAAGCTCAATGAGATGTGAGTCTAAGTGATGTAGATTTAGTTGTTGTTTAAGAATGAATTGTATTTGGTTATAATGCCAAAGCACTCACTTACAAGATGAGTTAAGAAATATGGTAAGCTAGAAAGTGTGGATATTTGATTGTACAAGTGACCTATGATTTGATAGATGTTTTTGTTTCAAAATGCCACGGAAGGGCTTCTTGAACTTGCCAAGGTAAACCCACAATCATTTTTGCACTTTTGTACTACTATACCAGTAGAGTGGGAAGCGTCTAAAAATTCATTGGGACGTTTCCAAATTGAGAGGTAAAACATGTCCTTTGTCTTTGTTGAATGGTTTCTGGAATGAAATTTATGGAAGACTTCAATGTTCAGATTCTTCGTAAAGGAAAGAAAGTTTTTTGTGGGTAATTTTGATTCCTTGAGATGGTTGAAAGAAATTGTGATTGAGCTATGGATAATATGCATGAACACACGCCATGTAAAATTGATGATTGCTGGAAATTAGATACAACCAAAGCAGGGAAGCATAGCGAGCTATTGCCTCTAGCTTTAGTTGGTCCTGATCTGATTATAAATTTGGCCCATTAACATTGAGTGTTGAGTATGTTATTTTTTTTCCCAAGCCATGGTTCATATTTGTGCACGTCCTAAATTAGTGTTTTCACAACTTATAACATACATTTTGGATTAGCATTTTGAGTGTTTTCCCCCAAGCCTTGTCCAGTGCACCGATCTCACCTCAACAGGTGTAGTCGCAAAATCAAGATTACAGTTGTGATTTACATTTTAACGGTTTAGCTCTTCATGCTGACAATGCAAAACTTCTCACATTACAAATAGTTTCATACAAAGTACCAGACTCTTTCAATGTATGGTTTTTAGAGTTAACAAAAGAAACAACATAATACAATTTTAGAAGTACCAAAAATATTTTATTCATGTATGAACGAATGAAACATCATCAATGGACGATGAAGAGGGACCATACCCATGCTACAGTATATCCCAACAACGCGCAAGTTACCATGTCACGCTTTATACCATGCATCATAGCTTCAGAAAAGATACATAATTATCTTCTTTTTACTTGCAGATATAGAATTGACAAGCATGCATTCTAGAACCTCGACCAACTTCGTAGTTCCCCGCTTTGATATTTAGGGAAACTATAATAGACATGAATGCCCACATATATTCGCAAATTCATCAAAGCAACATAATTAATTTATGAAAAAATATGATTTTTTTTCTTTTCTCTTATCTAGAAGGATTTGGCTAAATCACAAACATTAATAAGATGTGATGTCCTAAAAAAGGGAACAACTACGTCACATTGTTATAATATAATATACTTCAAATTTAGTGAAATTATAATGTTTACAACCGATGTTAAAATTATATAGTAATAACATTTTATCTTTATATTTAATTGTGTCATTACATACTTGACAATTATAATGGAAAGATGTTGAAAACGATAATTTCCAGTTCTGAAGAAATAAAAAAGTTTAGTCTAAATAAATAATATGTTTGTATTTAAAATTGCAGTGGGTTAATGTCCACTATTTTACTAGATTGATATTGCAGTGAGTAGTGTCACTGTCACTTTGAAATTGTCATGAGGCTAGAGCAACCGCAGTCGTTGATGCTACATAGACATCATCAACTGGTGAGGTTTATATCACTGCACAACTTATATGTGATGTTAGTTTATGCGATGGCGTATATGAGTTTCAAACAATACTAGTGCAAGCCATGCACCGGGATGACAGTGACTTACAACAAGTGGAGTGGGATTGATTGTGAGTTCATGGGGGTTTGGGCTTTGGTCTTCCGCTTATGTATGTGTTGCTCTTGTGACTTGGGGTTATTATTTCAAGCACAATGAGATGTGTGTGTCTAGGTGATGTTGATTTGGTTTTTGCTTTAGAATAAATTATATTTGATTTTAAATTCAAAGCTCTGGCCTTAGGGCCATTTTTTAGGGAATGCCATTATAGCGTTTTATATTACTTTGGGGAACATCCGATAATATATCGATAAAAAATCCACCACCTGCCCAGCTATCAAATGAGCCACTGTATTAGCCTCTCTAGGACATTGACTAAAATAAACATGCACAAAATTATGACAAAGAATACTACATTCCACGTAAACAGCAGCAGCCACACCGATGAAATTGCCTCCTTGCTTCATCAATTCAAGTTGCATTCAATCAGACAACCACCAATTTGGAACATTCAAGTTGACCAGCTAAGATCAAACTATTGAGGAGGGTGCGCGCTTCCACACCTGGAACATCATCCACGAACAAGATGTCAGAACTACTAGCAACAATAAAGAAACAACGGTCATCCCGCCTTCACCAAACTCTTCTCGTGACTAGTTAAGAAAAAACTAATCATTCTCCTAATCATCTATCAAATCTCAGGATAAGTCTGGAGATTCGATTGTATAAGTGACATATGATTTGATAGATGATATTTCGCCACGGAAGGGCTTCTTGAACTTGCCGAGGTAAACACACGATCATTTTTGCACTTCTATGCCAATAGTGAGGAAAGCATTAAAAAGTCATTGGGATGTTGCCTAATTGAGCGGTCAGACATATTATTATCTTTGTCGAATGGTTGATGCGATGAAAGTTATGGTAGACTGCAATGTTCAGATTCTAAAGGAAAATAATTTTTGTGGGTACTTTTGATTCCATGGGTGAAAGAAACTATGGTTGAGCTATGCATAATATGCATGGACACATCCCAAGTATATTGACGATTGCTGGAAATTAGATACTACCTTCGTCCCAAATTATTTGTCTTAGATTTGTCTAGATCCCTCCGTCCCAAATTATTTGTCTAAGATTTGTCTACATATAGATGTATCTAGACACGTTTTAGTATTAGATACATCCGTATACAAATTTAAAACAAGTAATTTGGGACGTAGGTTTTAGCGTTAGATACACACTGAAAAAACTTGTCCCAATGCATACATACTTATTGTTTCTTTCTTGCAAAGAAGGAAAGCGATCTCACTGCCGCCACTATGAGCGCTACCTTCCGCCGCCGGCCTCCAGCGGCTCTCCTCCCCCGACGACCTCGGTCGTCGGTGGT
>NC_057810.1:703532317-703541518 GCF_018294505.1 Triticum aestivum | reverse complement strand
GAACGTCTCGGCCTCGGCAGCGTCGATGGCGGCGCTGAATAAAGATTCTTCAGACCTACCACGGCAAGGCAACCGGTCCTATGGTTGGGGATGGATTTGAAAACCAATATGTTCAAGTAAGGATAGTGCGGCGGCAGCGACATCCTTCTGTTGGACCGGTGTCATCGGGCTATGCCGCCGCGACTGTGTCTGCTCCACCGCCGACGCAGAGCTTGGGAAGTAGTCCAGGAGCGGATACAGATTGTGGCCTGCATCAGCGGCATCTGGAAGATGGTGGATTGTGTGCTGGGTTCGTGGATGATGTGGGGGTGCCAGATCGAAAGCTCGATGGCGCGTCCGACATGTTGCCCCGATCTGGTTCGTTCAATTGTAATTGTTTCACCTTTGGCGAGACACCTCGGAGGCCCGCAGATCTGGATATCAGCGATGGAGCCGCGTCGAGCTCGGGTGTGGAGGTGATTTGTTTTTCTTTTTGTGTGTGTGTGTCTGGTGTAGTGGTGCCTGAGGCAAGTGACGGGCGTTGATGTCAAGCTGAGAGGATTCTTCTGTCTAGTTTGTAATTATACTTCTTGGTCGATGTTCCTTTGTGCAAAGGCTAGCATTCTGACGGTATATACGTGGCTTGTATTACAAACAAAAAACGACTTTATTCCTCATATGAGACATATAGTTTATAATTTGGGGGAAGATAACATGTGTTATGTTAGAATCCAAAAAACCAGATACCGTTTCCAATTTGGGGGAAGATAAAGTCTGGAATGTTAGAATCCCAATAATCAAATAAGCTAGACCAATGATTTCCTTACTGAGCTCGCTTCGATGTGTTTGCATACTCAGGTTCCTTACATTGTGGGAGGTGACTTTAATATCTTACGAGAGATTGGTGATAAGAACAAAACTATGAGTCGATCCCCTTATGTAGACAAATTCAACTCCCTTATTAACTCCTTGTGCCTTAGGGAGATTCACATGGGGGTGGGAAGTATACATGGACCAATAACCAAAAACACCCTACCTTAGAAAAGCTTGATAGAGTTTTGATGAGTTTTGAATGGGAGGACTTATTCCCTCTGGTTACGGTTCGTAAGTTGGTTAGAGATGTCTCTGATCATAATCCCCTGTTGCTTTCCTCGGGTGTGAGAAGCCTATCACCCCACGCCAGCGGGAGTTTAGATTTGAACTCAGCTTGTTGAGAGATGAAAATTTCTATCCTACGACCAAGAAGATTTGGGAACAGCCAGTTCGAGCTACGGATCCTATTGATGTTCTAAACATCAAGTTGAAATGGCTCAAGAAGTATTTTAAGGGGTGGGGTCCCACACTTTTGGTCATACTAGGAAGAGGAAGAATCACATTAAAACCGAACTAGAAGAGATTGAGCAGGAGGAAGAAAAGGGTCCCCTCGATCCGGAGTTATATGAAAAGAAAGTATGCTTACAAACTGAACTTAATGATATTTTAGTCAATGAAGATCTGTTCTGGTTGCAACAATCTAATGAAAGATGGCTCCTGAAAGGTGATCTCAATAGAGCCTTTTATCATCGAGTAGCCAACGGGAAAAAATGCAAGAACACCATTCAGTCCTTTACTGATGGGGACGTGATGATTGAGGGAACAAATAATCTCCTTGCTCATGCCACAACCTATTATAAAGAGTTGTTTGGTCCTGCTAGTGGGAACCTTTTCAGCTTGTCCCCTAATATGTGGCCAGAAAGTGAAAAACTTGATGAAGATGATAATATTCTCCTTACTGGGGTGTTCACAGAAGAAGAGGTGAAAAAAGCCTTGGCTGGCATGGATAGTAATCGTGCGCCCGGACCGAACAACATTCCAGCTGAGTTTTATAAACACTGTTGGGGCTTTGTGAAAAATGATATAATGCGCCTGTTTGAGGCCTTCCATAATAACACTTTGGATGTGGCCCAACTCAATTATGGTGTCATTACCCTTATACCCAAAATGAGTGGAGCCAAGAAAATTCAGCAATATAGGCCGATTTGCCTCCTCCGTTGTCCATACAAACTTATAACTAAAGTTTTGAACAATAGAGTGGCTATATTTGCTGACAAGCTTATCAGTAAGCACCAAAATGCCTTTATCAAACACAGAAATATAATGGATGGCATCCTTACCTTACATGAGGTTCTTCATCACACGCACCACAAAAAGAAACTAGGGGTGGTGCTGAAGCTAGACTTCGAAAAGGCATACGACAAAATCAACTAGGACTTCCTGTTAGATTGTCACAAGATCAGGCGATTTGGTCCTACATGGTGCGGTTGGATTCAATTTTAAAAAAAAATGGGACTGTTAGTATCAAGCTGAATAATGAAACGTGCCCTTATTTCCAGAGTTGTAAAGGGGTGCGGCAGGGAGACCCACACTCGCCTTTTCTGTTCAATATGGTTGTAGAAGCTTTGTCCAAAATGATTCGCAATGCTCAAGCAGAAGGGCTGCTGACTGGTCTTGCCCCAGACCTGGTTAGTGGGGGTATTGCTATTCTGCAATATGCCGATGACACTGTCATCTGCCTTGAACATAATAGAGAGGCTGCTATTAATCTCAAACTGCTTCTTTACATTTTTGAAATCATGTCGGGGCTGAAAATAAATTTCCTTAAGAGTGAGATTCTTTGTGTAGGAGGAGATGATGACCTGTTAACCTTCTATTTTGATCTGTTTAATTGTCAGATAGGGCACTTTCCTATCACTACAGGAATCAGCTACTTTGCCATCAGCCACGGCGGACGGCAAAGGCACGTATGGCGGACGGCAAAGGTCTTTGTCGTCCGCCACTGACGGCAAAAGTAGACGGCAACGTACGGGACGGCAAAGAGCTACGTTGCCGTCCGCTTCGGGCGGCTGACGGCAAAGGGTCCTTTGCCCTCAGCTGCCGACGACAAAGAATACTGATGGCAATAATTGCGCTGTTACTCCGTTACGTGGTTAACAGCAAGCCTTTGCCGTCGGCCGCTGACGGCAAACATCGGAAGGCCTTTGCCGTCCGCCGCTGTAGGCAAAGTTTTTTTTCTCTTTGTCGTCGCCACTGTTGGCAAACTGACCAAATAGGTCAGCCTCCCAGGAAGCACAGTTGCCTGCCACGTGGCCTCTTTGCCGTCCGCTGCTGATGGCAAAGAGACCTTTGCCGTCGGTGGCTGACGGCAAAGAGCCTGCATATTGGCTCTTTTTTCTGTTTTTTTTTAATCCAACAATTTTCATAGCAAATATATATGACATATATAGATATGTTTCACAGAGCTATTTAACAGCACATAAGTTTCATCATACATACATATATAGTTCCATCCACTCATACATAGCAAGTTCCATCAAGATAGCAAAGTTGCACATACATATTACAATGCAAAGTTTCATCAAGATAGCAAGTTCCATCGTAGTAAGCTAGAAGAATACTAGAAGAGAATGAAATTAAAAACAAGCACTCCATCATAACAAGCTAGCTCCCGAGAAGTGAATGAAATCTGCAAAATGGCAAATAAGAAAGTTAGGAAAAGGTGACTAGAAGAAGAAGACTAGAAGAAGAAGCACGCCATCGTTTGTGAGGTAACTTAGGTGAAATGGATCGTTTATGAGCTAACTTAGGTAAAATGCATCATTTTAGAGCTAATGTAGGTAAAATGGATCGTTTATGAGCTAAATAAGCTAATTATGCCGTTTTTTACATAAGTAAGGTAAGTACATGTCATTATTGAGCAAACCTAGTCAACTAAGCATACTATAACTAACTTAGGTCATTTTGGAGGAAACAAAGCTAAGTATAGATCGTTTTAGAGCTAACTTAGGTAAAATGGCTGGTTTTGGAGGTTAGTAAGCTTATTAAGTCATTTTGCAGGAAAAGAAGCTACGTCTAGGTCATTAAGGTAAGCATATTGGATGAAATAAAGCTAAGTCTAGGTCTTTATGCATTTGTTAAGCAAAAAACTAGAGAAACTTACCTTGATCATGGAGGTGTGGGAGCGGGCTGGCTCAGGCCAGTAGCTGGAGAAGGATCGTGTGATGCTTGTGTGGAGTAACGCTGCACCAAAGATCATTTCCAATGTTTCTTAGCATGATGACACTCAAATGTTAAGACTAGCAAGTAACGTCCATTCAAATTAAACTCACCGTGGTCTCAGGAGCAATCTCTGGATCAATGGCTATGGAGCCACGGGACCTCCCGCCACTAGATATCATCACCTGCTCTGGATTGTAGGGGATCTGGCTCGGGTTGAACTCCTCCCCTTTCCTTGCCTTCCCCTTGACTTGATTGTAAGAGGCAATGTGGGCCATGGCATACAGGTCATACCCCTCTGGCACCTTATCCGTCTTATTGTAGCATGCCTGAAAGAGAGAAACAAAGTAAATTAGTAATTAAAGGGCTCAAGCTAGCATGATGAATGAATTGCATTAATAATGAAGCAAACCACATTACCCAATTCCGCCCGAACTGATATAAGCTAGAGCTACCTTGATGGTGTGGCACACCTTCAATTTGGGCACGTTTGTCCTTGGCCTCAGTCGGCTCCCCTTCCATCTTTCAACACCTGCCATGACAAAGAGTAAACGAAATTAGTACAACATAAAAAAAATACCGACATGAATAATAATATGTATATCACTTAAGTGTATCATCATCAAGTACAACATAAAAAATTTGAATACCTGACACTACTAATAATCTCGATCAGTATCATCAATAAATGCATAATCATCATCATCACTATAATCAATGACGGGCTCATAGGGTTCAGTGGCATCAACATGTGGAAGGCCACCTTTACGTAATCGGTCAAGCATTGAGAGGTCGTCCGCAGCAGTAACCTCTTCTTGTTCCGGCTCTTCTTGTTCCTCCTCTAGGGTGATGTGGGATTCACTGTCGCTGTCTACTTCAATGTTTTAGGGTGAAGTATACCGGTTCTTGAAACGCTTTTTGGAAAGACGTGTCTCATGGAAGAATTCTCCTTCATATGTGTCTGGGTTAATGTGAGGTTCATAATCCTCTTCCTTTGGGGGAGATAGTCTAGCACGTGGCGGCACTTCATAAACGACATCCCAACCTTTCAGATTTGGATTAGTTTGGCAGGCCCAGGGTAGATAGAATACTTGGGTCGCCTGTTGAGCCATAATATAGACATCAGGAACATCTAAATGGGTGCTTTGGTTGATTTCAACTAGCCCTATATGTTCATGAGTCCTTCTAGTCTCCTTCGGCTAAAACCAATAACATTTGAAGACTACCACATTCGGTGGGTTTTCACCATAGAATAGAAGTTCATAAATTGCTTCAACTCTCCCATAATACTCGGTACCTCCTTCGCCGATAGCAGATACACAACAATTTGTAGACTTTTGGTCGGCCATAGATAGCTCTTTGCCATAGGTACGAAAACGATACCTGTTGATGTCGTATTTGTCAAATGAACGGACCTTATAGTCAAAACCATTAGCGACTTGTCTCAATTCGGCGTCCATAGACTCTGAATTAGCCTACAAGTTTAATATGAAAGGATTGTTGCATTACGCACAAATTAGCGAATGAAATGAAATTGTCTAATAGAATTTACCGTTTGTTTGAACCAAGAGATGAAACCGGGATAGCCGCCTCCTTGCTTTGCGAGAAGCTCATACTCTTTGACGGAATCCTTTTGGATCACCGCTCCATACGAGAATAGGGCGACGTATCAACTGTATGAAATATCCAGAGCAGTTCAAAGGAAATAGAAGTTGCGAAACAATGTACCGAGAACTTACTCGATGTACGGCCGCACTTCTATCAGGTTGTTGAAGATATACAATGAAATGGTCCGCCATTCTTCGTTATCCAAAGATACTGGATTTGAAACACTGGCTGGTGCGAGATTGCCTTTGAATAGGCTGAGGTTGGATCCACCCTTTTTAGGCTCGTCAGCATTGTACCGAGGCTTCGGATTATGCAAATGACGATTTTTGGTTTCGTAGTGTGCTGTCACGAAGTTTGTCGCCTCCTCAGTGATGAATGCCTTCAATTCTACGTTTATTTTTACATTTTTCTTGAAGCGTCTTCTGCATCCTCTCAGTTGGGTAGCACCAACGATTTTGCACGGGCCCCCCCAATCTTGTCTCGGTCGGGAGATGCAAAATCAAATGCTGCATTGGATTAAAGAAGCCCGGTGGAAAGATCTTCTCTAACTTGCAGATCAACTCTGGCGCCAACTCTTCCATTTCTTCTAGCACGCCAGGCGATAGTTCTTTCGCACAAAGAACACGGAAGAAATAGCTGAGTTCTGCCAGCCTTAGCCATTCATCCTCAGGGATGAAGCCACGCAACATCACCGGCATTACCCGCTCAATCCATATGTGCCAATCATGACTCTTGAGACCAAATATCTTCAATTTATCAAGACTCGCTCCCCTCTTTAGATTCACTGCATACCCATCGGGGAACATCAACTGCATTTTCACCCACAAGATAATTTCCCTCATAGCTGGCCTTCCAAGATTGAACCATGCCTTTGGCTTCGTCCAGTTCTGCTTTCCTTTCGGTTCTTTCATGTTTTGTAACGGCCTATCACATAGCGCCTCCAGATCGACTCTAGCCTTAGTATTATCCTTTGACTTCCCATCTATGCCGAACAATGTACCAAAAAGTGCCTCGGCGATATTCTTATCAGTGTGCATCACGTCGATGTTGTGTGGGCAAAGAAGGTCTTTGAAGTAAGGCAGATCCCATAAGCATGTTTTGTGAGTCCAGGCGTGCTCAGAATTATACCCCTTAAAGTACCCTGGACGCTCTGGATCTGGCTTGAGAGCGTTTAACTGATCCAGGGTCTGTTAGCCTGTCAACGCAGGTGGTGCAGAGTTTTTTACAACTCTACCTCTGATGAAGTTCTTCTTGTCTTTCCTGAACTTATGGCGAGTATCCAGGAACTGTCTATGCATGTCGAAGCAAGAAAACTTGTGACCGGCTTGAAGCCAACGAAACTCAAGAGCTCCCTTGCATGTGGGGCACGGGAACCTTCCATGCACACACCAGCCAATGAATAGCGCATACGCCGGCAAGTCATGCGTCGAGTACATGTACCAGACACGCATTATGAAGTTTCGTTTGCTATAGGCGTCGTATGTGTTGAACCCATTATCCCAGGCTTCTTGCAATTCGTCCTTAAGCGGCTGCATGTACACATTCATATTTTTCCCCGGATAGTTGGGCCCTGGAATTATCAACGTCAGGAAAATGTTCTTTCTTTGCATAATCTGTCCGGGGGGGAGATTGAGTGGAAAGACAAATACGGGCCAACAACTGTATTGGGCTGCCGTCATACCAAACACACTGAACCCATCGGTGTTGATGCCGACTCGAGGATGCCTCGGATCTGCCGCTTTGTCAGCATGTAATTCATCAAACTTTTTCCACGCAACACCATCCGATGTGTGTACCATCATCAGATTACCATCTGCATCTAGTTCGGTTCTTTTGCCTGTTTTGTGCCATGTCATCTGTCTGGCCGTCTCTTCGACCATGAAAAGACGTTGAAGTCTTGGTACGATTGGCATATACCGAAGAACACTAACAGGGATTTTGGTTTGTGTCTTCTCACCCATACCGTTGTCTACCACAGTATACCTGGAACACTTGCAAATGGGACAATAGTTCAAGTCCGCATAGTCAAGCCTAAATAAGGCACATCCTTTCTCACAGGCATATATCTTCTCATAGGGCATCTTCAGTGCACGAAGGATTTTGTCCGACTGGTACAGGTTTGCGGGCATTACATGGCCTTTGGGTAGAAAGCGTCCAAATACTGTCATAATTGCGTCATAGCATTCTCTGCCCAAGTTGAACTGAGCCTTCAAAGCCATTACTTGTGAGATGGCATCCAACTGACAAAGCTCAGTGTGCTCATGGAGCGGACGTTTTGAAGACTCCAACATTTCATTGAAGGCCTTTGCAGATTCCTTCATCTCCTCGTCTGAATCCCAAGCATCATCATAGTCTTGCACCATGTTTTCCATCCCGATACCATGCTCGTCGGTGCGACGATGATCCAGCTCAGCTCGGTCACGTTGGGCAGACTCACCATGAAATGTCCACACCGTATAATCGGGCGTAAAACCATTCTTCTGCAGGTGTTTACCCATTTCAGCCTCTGTCCTCTTTTCCCAATTGTCGCATCAGAAACAGGGGCACCAAGTTTTCCTATGGCCATTTGCAAATGCGGCTTGCACAAACTCCTTGGTTTTTGTGAACCATTCAGCGCTCCATTTGTTCTGACTAGTGTGACCGGTATACAACAACGCACGATCACTCATCTTGACTTTCAGAGCTACTGGACACACAACAATTATATATATAATTCACCATGTATATATTCATCAGTCGATCTACTTTGTAAATTTTATTACGTCCGTGCAACCTACACTCTAATAGGTAATGATAGGTCCTAATCCCACCCGAGTATGTGTAGATTGGGTTCATTTTCCCAAGCTATGCTCCGGATCCGACGCAAAATTTTGGCAGCACCTCCCCGTTGTTCTCCTGATACACGGCTCTGCAATAAACAGAGAGGATGTATACTCGGAGAACAACAGGGGAGGCACTGACGAAATTTATGCGTCGGATCCGGAGCAAAGCATATGGGAAAACAAACCCAATCTACACATACTCGGGCTGTCCATGGATAGCGTTGGACAATTCGAAAGAATCAAGGTTATAAATATGCAAATGCATGCATATTTATAACTATGACGCTTTCAAATGGGAGACACATATTGGTTACGCATACTGATGATTCAAGGCACATATATAGCTAGCTACCAAATTTCATGTCATTTGTGCAAATAATTAATGGGGGAGAAGGACATGTCATTTGTGCTCACCCACGAACGAAGGGGCAGAGCTCGTCAAACGCACGGCGAGGTCGTCGAACACCAAACCTCGCAGCGATGAAACAACTGCACATTTAAATCTACCCGATCAACACAATTATATATGATGTTTTTCATAACAAAATCAAAAAATATATGACCTAACTAATAATTCACAAATATATAACCCCGTCGGCCTCTGGAAGGCTAAAGAGCACCTTTTCGGGAGGTTTAGGGGGTCGGGGTGTCATGTCGGTGTCGGGGTGCTATTTCGGGGTTAGGGTGTCGTGTCGGGGTCGGGGTGTGGTGTCGTGGTCTGCGTGTCGGGGCGTGGTGTCGGGGTCGGGGTGTCGGGGTC
>NC_057810.1:703513261-703532068 GCF_018294505.1 Triticum aestivum | reverse complement strand
CGGGGGCAGGGGCAGCGGCGGGGGTGGGGGCGGAGGAGGTCAAGGGAGAGAGATGAGTAACGGGCGGGGGAGGGGGCTCGGCCGTTAGTTAGGTTAGTTAGGGTAGCCTTTGCCGTCCGCCCTCCTTTGCCGTCCGCTTTTGTTCATATTTGCCGTCTGCGGCGGACGGCAAAGCGGGGGGACGTTAAGTATTTTTAACCAGCTCCTCAGTGCCCCCCCCCCTCCCTCTTTGCCGTCTGCTAGCGCACGGCAAGGATTCTTTCCCTTCTGCTAGCGGACGGCAAAGATTCTTTGCCGTCAGCTAGCGAACAGCAAAGAACAGGCTGATGGCAAAGGCTTTCTTTGCCATCAGCCAGTTCTTTGCCGTCTGCTTTCGGCTAGCTGATGGCAAAGAGCTTCTTTGTCGTCTGCTAGCTGATGGCAAAGTGCTGGCAGATGGCAAAGTAGCTGATTCCAGTAGTGTATGAAATATTTGGGAGTGCCTGTAAGTTTCTCCACCCTTCGAGCTCTTGACTGGAGTTTTGTAGATGATAAGTTCCTTAAATGTTGTGAGTCCTGGATGGGTAATGCGGCTTCCTCGGGGGGGAGGCTGACTCTCCTTAACTCTTCCCTTACTAGCATCATTTACTATTACATGTCGATGTTCATGCTCCCTAAAAAGGTCATTGAGAGGTTGGACAAGCACAGGAAAAAGTTTTTTTGGCAGGAAACTAGTGGTCGTAAGAGATACCACTTGGTGAAATGGTCTAGAATATGTAGATCCAAAAATAAAGGGGGGTTGGGAGTTAAAGACCTGCACAGACAGAATATCAGCCTCCTTACCAAATGGTGGTGGAAACTGGAAACACAGCATGGTCTGTGGCAAGATGTGGTTCGAGCCAAATATTTGAAGAATGACACGGTCTCCTCGGTGAAATGTAAATTTGGGGATTCCCCAAGCTGGAAGTCCATTATGAAAGTTAAAGAGATATATTTGGCAGGGAGAGAGGTGATCATGAAATCTGGTAACATCACTAGATTATGGAGTGACAACATTCTAGGCGAACCTCCTTTGCAAGATCGTTTCCCGGCCTTGTTTGGCATTTGTAATTACCAAGAGATCACGGTGGCTGAATTTAGAAACGGTGTGGGTGATGAATTCTTAGGAGACGGTTGCACCCTCCTCTTGTTAATCAATGGATTGAAATGAGAGAAGTTGTGAAGTCATGGCCGGTGTCAACGGAGCCTGACATGGTGTGTTGGGCACTTGGGAACAAAAATAAGTTCACTACTAAATCAGTCTATGTTTACCTGGAGCGGCAGCTGGCAGGATGCGACTTCAGGTGGATCTGGAAAGCCAAGATACCCCTGAAAATTCAGATTTTCCTCTGGCAGTTGTTTCAAGATGCCATTCTGACTAGAGAGGTCATGAAAAAAAGAAGTTGGTCTGGAAATCCCAGATGCTCCTTTTGTAGAGACGTTGAATCATCTCAACATTTGTTCTTTACTTGTCCCGTAGCTCGGGTAGTCTGGAGGACGGTTGGCTGTGTGCTGGGCACACACTTATGTCCTAATAACATATGGCAATATATACTTCTCCTGGTGTTATGTGTTCCTACCTGATGGAGTTAGGTTCTATACCTTTGGCCTGACGGCTATATGTTGGGCCATTTGGAATAGTCGCAACCAGGCTACGTTTGAACATAAGCAACTCAAAACTCCGTTTAATGTGGTATATTCTGCTTGTGGCTTTTTGACGTATTGGGCAGGCTTGATGACGGGTGCTGCTCGGGAGGCTATGAAGCGTGGTGCCAAGATGCTCAAGTCGAATGCTTCTGCGATGATGAGGATTTGTGCTGCTAGTCAAGGCAACAATGGATTGAAGCTACCTTCGATGGTGACTGAGCCCTGCTTTCTGGCCCGATCGGAGGCCTTTTAGTTGCGCTTTACTTTCACTCCTGTGCAAGTGTACGCCTGCTCAGTTGTGAGCCTTTTCGTAAACTTGATGTTGTTGCTGTCGATCCTTTTGCTATTGGTGGCTTTAGTCAGGAGTTGGGTGTTATTGGATTTTCGCCCCGCAACGGGCTGCTCGATGATGGTGGGTTTCAACGTGATGCTTTGAACTCGCTCCCTTTCCTGTTTCCTTTTTGTGTGGTAGGAGGTCATTTCCCAGTTGTGATCTGAACTTTGTATTTCCGTTATGATAAGTAATGAAAAGGGGTTGCGCCCTAGACCTAAAATAATGTTAGCTAAAAAGTCAGAAGCCTGATTGGCATCTATGCAGCAGAAACCACCACTTGTACAACCCTAGCGAGGCAGTATAGAGAGCTACAGAGGGTCCTGATCTGACGATAAGTTTGGCCGACTGACATTTTTAGTGTTGAGTCTGTTATTTTTGTTTTCCAAGCCATGGGTCATATTCTTCAGAGATGCTATACAAACAAGTATATCAAAAAAATAATTTTCAAGTGTTAACCCATGTTGATAGCTGCATATCTAAGCTGTCGCTGGACAGACAAACACAATGAACACAAGTGCATCACAACTTGATCAACACACTCAGATTGAAATAACAAAAAGCCTCATCACAAATAGCGCATTGAACAAGAGATGCAGAGCATCTAACACAGGACATCGACACAATTCAACATTCAAAACTGAAGGATTAACGTCCACGATAATTGTGCAAATAACATAACCAGGCATCATATCGTCCGCCTCTCGACATAGAAACATAGAGTTCCAGTAGAAAGCAACAAAAAAGCTAAGTTTGATGATCAGGGTTCCAGTAGAAAGCAACAAAAAAGCTAAGTTTGATGATCAGGGCTCCGCCTAGCGTAACAAGTTAAGGCCGCCGCGCCTAGTTGCCGCTGGAAGAGGCTCCCTTGCTCCTTGGTGCGGCCTCAGTTCCTGCAGAACACATTCACATGATTGCAGTTTAGCACAACAGAGCTCATCATGGGTGGATATGCTGACACATTTTAACAGGACTAAAAGAGAGAAGAGAAGTATACCCTCTCTGAAGTTGCTCTTGAACCTCCTGGGCACATGGCGCATGTACCTCATCCTCCCGGTGCCGGTGGTCTTCCTCCTGATGGCCTTCACACTCCAGTTGTCTGTTTTTCAAGGAAGAATTTCTCATCAGATGAAGAAGAAAACTTAAAACACTTGCTTTCATCAACAGCAAAATGTGAGAGCTATGCTCCAAATTACAGAAAGACATCAAGAGCACCATGACAATCAATCCAACTACCCTGCACTAAATCAAACCTAACCACTAAAGACTGGTGCAAACGCAAGCAACCTATAACAGGATCAACACCCGATTTTTGTGATCAACAGTAAACATAGAGGGGCATGAGAACAGACAACCAAGTAATCCACCTTACTAATATCCCTAATTCCAGCAACTCCGCCAGGGTTAACAGAGCATGTAACATGAACCACAGTTCAATTTCACAGTCAACTTTAGCATCTTCAAACTATCATGCTTTTTATCAAGGGATCTTCAAAGTTCAAACTATCATGCTTGCGGTCAAAAGCTAAACACATCAGACCAAGCATGAGCTACTCAAAGATCATGGCACATCACGGCAACAGAGCTAGCATGCGACTCGAGGCAACGGCGATGGGGCTACCACAACAGCATCTAAAACCCTAAGCAATCACGGCCTCGCGCGGGCCAGAACCAAGCGCCGCATCTATAGCTAGCTAAAAGAGACATCTTTGAAGGGACGGAGCCGCATATGAGCAGAGTATGCCCGAGGGATCTGGGGGCGGGACTTACACTTGCGGATGCGGGCGGCGGGGTAGCCGCACGAGGAGCAGGTGCTCTTCTGCAGGTGGAAGCTGCGGCGGCCGCAGCGGATGCACAGCGTGTGGGTCTTGTTCCGGCGCTTGCCGAAGCTGCCCGTTCCCTTCGTCTGCGCGACAACAACAACAGCAAAGGAACAGTCAGGACCCCAGATCTATCTAGACGAGAAGGAGCGCCGCCGAGGGAGGAGGCTTCCGCCGGAGCAACTCACCATTTCGCCTTCGCCTGTCGCCTCCGCGCCGCCTGCGCCGCCGCCGAGGGAAGAGGAGAGGAGGAAGAAGGGAGCACCAAAACCTAGCGGCTCGAGGCGGAGGCTTTATAGAGCTGCCCAAGGCCGCCTGGGCCCGGCCCGTTTGACAGGCTATATCTCTCTCCGTGGACCTGTTTGTTACTGTATTATTCTAGCGGGGCCTCCTGGGCATGGCTAGGGCGGCCCAACAAGACCCATTTCGCGATGCCCACACACGGGCACACAGAGTCCATCATTCTGAAAGAAAAAAAAAACTCCTACTAGGGAATCTGCTCCCGGCGCACGCCGGCCGGATCGCCGGCCTCCCGCCGTCGGCGCACCCCAGGAAGAGAGATCGGCTCGGTTCATCTGAGGATTTGCGGAGGGCGGCCATGGAGGGGGCGGAAGCTCCTCTCCCCGTCCCCACGGAGAAGCTCTCCATGGATCCAAATCGGTAAGCAAAAAAGAAGAAATCTGCGCTCGGATTTCTTCAGTTGCTTGATGCATCTCTACACTAATCCGCCATTCGTTTCTTGATTCGTCTGGATGACGGCAGGGATGGGGGGAATCGAGGTGGTGTGGTGCTGGTGGCCACCGGCAGCTTCAATCCCCCCACCTACATGCACCTGCGCATGTTCGGTAAGCCTTAATCAAAACTTGTTAATCAGTGTGCTTAGTAAGTCTGAAGAACAGCTTCAGAATAGGATCAGCAAAGTGAAAAGATGATCTCTGGCCCCATCTTTTGATGTGTTAAATTCATACAGAGCTTGCAAAGGACGAGCTGCAGCAGCGAGGGTACTGTGTTTTGGGTGGATACATGTCGCCGGTGAACGACGCCTACAAGAAGAAGGTACCGTGCGGAACTGGGAATGTGTACCGGTTTGTGTTGGTTGACGCGGTTCTCGTGACTGAAATTCACAATTTGGGGCTGGCCAGGACCTCTTGCCGGCTGCTCACCGGGTTCGCCTCTGCGAATTGGCGTGCCGAAGCTCGTCTTTCGTGATGGTTGATCCCTGGGAGGTAACCTGATTTTTTTTTTCCTTCATGTTAGTTGATGTGTGCCATTGGGTTTTGGCGTTGTAACATAAGATATTTACAGTTTGGATAATGTCGTTTTTCACTTACTTACACGTTTTCTGTGTTATTGATACAGGCAATGCAGAAAGGTTATCAGCGCACCTTGACCGTTCTATCTCGAGTTAAGAACTCTCTATGCAAGGATGGCTTAGCTGATCAAGGTATATATATGGCAAGGATTTTTTGTTGCAACACAGTAATGCCTTCTCTCACACTGTTTGATCATCATTCAAATGTATCTGTACCCTGTACATAAATCAGTCGTTTATAACCTGCATTTTCTCTCAGGTGGTGTCAAGGCAATGCTTTTGTGTGGTTCTGACCTTCTCGAGTCATTCAGCACGCCAGGGGTTTGGATTCCAGATCAGGTACCTCAAAACATGAACATTTTTTGGTACCCATAATTTGACATACAAAATTTATGCACCACTTATTTGACATACAAAGTTTTTGTTCGAATCGCCCTTATCGAAGAAGTAACTTTGATGCACAACCTTTTTTGTTTCCAGGTCAGGGCCATATGTAAAGACTTTGGTGTTGTCTGTATTCGTAGGGAAGAAAAAGATGTTCAAAAGCTAATATCCAGCAGCGAGACACTGCAAGAATGCAGGGTGAGAAACTTCTAGCTTGAGGAGCTTACTACACCGATGGACCATGATGATTTGCTCACATGTATATATCCCTGTGTGTAATTTTCAGGATAACATCATTTCGGTTGATGAGATTGTGCCAAATCAGATCAGTTCATCCAGAGTAAGGTACATCATTTCATCTACGCTGGTTTCTGTATGATTAGATAAGATCACCACCTTCAAATTTCACATTATTTTGATGCTGGGATGTTGATTCCTGTTTCTTTTCTTATCAAATTGCAGAGAATGTATAAGAAAACATCTCTCGATAAAGTATCTTACTTGCGACGAAGTAATCGGGTACATTAGAGAGCACAGACTGTACATGGAAACTGGAGAGAGTGATACCAGATCATGACAATGGTAATATTTACCTCTACCCAGCAGTCTTTTGGTATTTTCTACTAGTATTTTCCAGATGCTTGTATGTATATACACTCCACAGTGAGAATCCTTGGTTCTAACAACTTCCACTTTATCACTTCGCAGTTGCAAGCCTTTCGGAACGACCGTCGAGCATGGACTGTGCCGCCTTGGGCTTCAATGTTATGATAAAATCTGAACTATCAGCGACAAGCTGCCATTATCATGAATGGGTCCGACTGCCTTTGAAGCATCATGAATGGATGCAAATGTATGGAGACCAGTAGGCTATACACAATACTTGCTACTAGAAGGTTCTTGAATCTTCCTTACATTGTTGTCAATGTATCGGTCTTTCGACCAACAGAATATATCGCTAATAAAGCATTTATATGACATGAAACTCTTTGTCACAGTAATATTCTGCCATTTGTTTCATCCTCTATATGTACCAAGATATTATTCAGTAAGTAATTTGATGTGCTACAAATTCAGTTAACACTCTGTAATCCTAGCCAACAACACTAGCAGTTGCTCCTAGCTGCCTACCATCAGCAGCAGCAGCAGAAGAAGGCAATGCCTCTCTGCCATGAGGTTTCATGAGGGCTTCCCGGCTGCAGCTCGCCGGCACGACGGGCAGGATCCCGCCGGGGTTGAGCGGGAAGAGCGTCCCGAAGTACCCGTCGGCGATGGCGGCCATGTCGCAGGTCTCGGCTGCGCCGGGCAGCTGGTAGATCTCCCGCATGTAGGCGTGGAGGCTGGGGTACTCCACCAGCTTCCTCCGGCTGCACCGGAACAGCGGGTTGTACACCAGGTCGAACCGTATGAGCGTGGTGAAGAGGCAGACGTCGGCCAGCGTCACGCCGGCGCCGGCGCACAGGTACCGGGACCCGGAGAGGTGGCCCTCGAGCATGTCCAGCGCGGCGAACAGCTCGGCCGCCGCCGCGTCGTAGGCCGCCTGGCTCTGCGCGAACCCGCACCGGTACACGCCGTTGTTGACGCTCGGGTAGATGACGCCGTACCAGCGGTCGATCTCCTGGCGGTGCTCCGGCGGCCAGAGGTCGAGGCCTCCGGCGCCGGCGCCGGAGGCGGCGAGCGTGCAGAGGAACTTGGCGATCTCGATGCTCTCGTTGCAGACCACCTCGCGGCGGCCGGCGTCCCAGAGCATGGGCACGGACGCCCGGCCCTCGAACCCGCCGCGCCGGGCGGCGTACACGTCCCGGAGCCTGCGGGAGCCGTAGAGCGCGTCGGGGCTCTCTGGCGTGAAGGACCACGCGCCGTCGTCGCCCGGGACGGCGACGGAGACGGGGAGGCGGGGCCCCAGGCCGAGGAGGGCCCGGACGAGGAGCGCGCGGTGCGCCCAGGGGCAGGGGAGGCCGACGTAGAGGTGGAGGCGCGCGCCGGGGCCGGGCGCGGGCGGCGCGACGGACGGGAAGCGGGACGGGGTGCGGGTGAAGGCGCCCGTGGCCGGGTCGGAGGGCGCGAGCTGGCGCATGAGGAGCCTCCACGCCGAGGTCCAGCCGTGGCGGACGGCGAGCACGAGCTGCGACGGCGGCAGCGCGCGGCCCCACAGCACGCGGGTCAGCGCGGTCAGCGGGTCCTCCTGCGATGCGGCGATGCGGCTGAGGCCGCGGCCGCGCCGCGAGGAGTGATGGGGAATCGGCGCAGGCCGCCGGAGCTGGAGGCGGGGCGGCGGAGGCTGCGGGGACCACATGGCCGGAGAGGCTCGGTGCGCCGCGACTGCCGACATCGAGGAGAGAGTGGAGGAGGGAGAGAGCCAGAGAGGGTAGGTGGGACGATGGATAAGGAAGGCCCAACCATTTCACGTTGGGCTTACATACGCACATTCAGCCCGTTTTGCTTGTTGGGCTTGCATACACAGCCCGTCTTACCCTAGCAACCAGCCCAAGAACTAGGGTTTCGAATTTTCTGAATTTCAAAACAGTTTTTAAACAACATACAGAACTAGGTCAGGAATCATCCACAGTTTTTTCTTTCCAATAAGCCGCGCCAAAACCGCAACAAAAAAAAGTCTGTGGCAAATTAAGCGTGACACACTGAAAGCGCCAAATGTTTTCGATATTTTTACTTGTTTCATGGCATTCTGCGTCTTTGCGCCTCGTTTTCTCGTGACGAAAAAATGAGCTGCAGGTTCAGCCTCTCCGCAACGTGTAGAAACCTTTGCATATGGTAGGTGATTATGAGCCAGATAGTGGAAAGCCAAAAAAAAAAGGTAATATTAAATGTGGCATTCAACATATACTATAATTGTACCCCTGCCAAATCTTATAATAAATTGCACATGCATGGTTTGTAGTATGTGTTGCACTGTCAATATAAATAAAATGGCGTTTATGGTATGCATTAGTGACTTTCCTTTTTCAAATTTATTGGATGTAATTAATATTATCCTTCAATAGCCCCTGGTTGATGGCTATATATACCTACTTGCACATGTCCTACCTTAGAAACAGAGCGCAAGTCCACAACACTATACTCTGAAAGATCTAGTCGATGTCGAAAGCGACGCCATCTGGAGGTGCCACATCAAGAAGCCTGCCTGCAGCTACCGCAGGCGAACAAGGCCAGCCCCAGGCTCCTGGATCTGACAACCGGGAGATCGGCCCTAAAGAAAATGTCGAGGTGGTTAACTCCCCGGCTCCATCAACTCAAGAGCTTCAAGCACCGCCGCCGCTACCGTCAGCCGTTGCCCCGACCTTGCGCCAAGGGCCACTAGTCGACATAGTCATTGGAGATGACATGACCCTGCGATTGTCTGGCCCCAGCACGTCGGGCAATGTGGTCCTGGCCCAGTGGCCTCCTGGCGAGATGTCCGTTAATGGTTCAGAAGTTGCGCCCGTATTGGGGCGTCGGGAAGTAGAGATATCTGGGGTCAACCATTACCTGAATGAGGCCCAACGAGACGCGTTGAAGTACCTAAAGGAGAAGGCCCATGAGATGCAGCTCGGCGTTATACGGATGACGGACGCCTTTGCTCCCGGCATGGAGGTAATTTTACTTATGCATCTAATTTCTACATAGATGTATAGCCAGTAGCTCTCAAGGTGCGGACCAACACTAAATCCGGTCTGCACCATGAGTCATGTAGCTCAACTTAGCACTTTCGTGCATGCTAGCCCCCGAGCTGGAGTCCGGTTTAACACAAACTGGGTTGTAGTTTGTCTTAATTTCGACCAAGATAAAACACAGGTGCAGTAGCCCCCGAGACGCAGGTCGAGCAGATTGTTGGCCCTGGGGATCAAAATCTCCTCGGGAATAGCTTTGCTTAGTCAAAATCAGCGATCCAATAGCCCCCATAACTCAGACTAGGCTGGAGGGCTGGTCCGAGGGTCGATACTCTCCTCGTAGAACTCAAACTTAGATCAAACTGATGTGCAATAGCCCACGAGACTTAGGTTGGTTTAGCAAACCGACCTTATGATTGAATTTTCTTAGAGTAACTCGTAAGACTCATGTCGGGCTATGAAGGTCGGCCTGGGGATCAAATTCTTTTAGTAGGAGCCTTATCCATGATACCTTCTTGTAACTTGGATTTTTATTTTTTTTGCACAGGCTGCAACTCGGGACAACGAGCGTTTGGAGAAGGAAATAGTCCGGCTCAAGACTCTGCTCGGGGAAGCCGAGCAGAAGAATGAAAATCTCTCCAAAAGTCTTAGTGACTCCATGGGTAAGCTCGACTATTCCTATTGCAACTCCTTTCATAACTTGCATATTTGCAACAGTTGTGCTGACCACCTCCAAACTTGAGTACAGTACTTGAAAGGCGTATGACCGAGTTGAGGAACCAGCTCAATTCCAGCAACCAACAGCTCCAGGACATCCAAAAAGAGGCCCAAAAGACTACTGCCAAACTTGTGCAAGAACAAGAGGCGTGCCAGGCGGCCTGGGATGCATCCGGCCTACTTCAGCAGGAGCTCAAGAAGAGCCAGGCTGAGTGCGACCAGCTGAAGGCCGAGAAGACCAGGCTGGGTGACCAAATTAAACTGCTCGAGTATAGTCTGAAGGAATCCAACCTCGTCCGCCGCAATGCTCGAGACGAAGTAGAGCAAGCCAAGCAGATTGTCGATGGTGAACCATATCTTCTCCAATGCCGATTTGGAAGCAACAGCTATGCCGCGCTAACTCAAGTTTGGCACCACGCAGAGATCTTCGCCGGCCTGCCCCAGAGTGCTGCGAGCGCCCACAAATACTATCAAGGGCTCAATGATCCTGAGCAGGAGGTGCTTCGGGCTTTCTGGGCGCAGTTCCAAGAAACCAGCCGGCTTGACCTTCTCCCCGATAGACTGAAGCAAATCGGCGAGCTGCTCAATCTGATCAAGCCGACAATGGAAGAGATATTTATGACATTGTGGCCCAGGGATGACGTTCCGGCCAACTTCTTCGACTTAGCAATCCGACTCCAGCGCGCCCCGCCCCAGATAATGAAGTTGAAGTCTTCAAAGACCGAGAAGAAGCTCGCTAAGCATGGGCAACGCTAAAGGCCCACTATCCCTGCCTCGACCTCGGCCCCGTTTTTAGTTGCAAACCCTATGGATGTCAATGGTGTAGATGTGATGAGACAAAAAGAGTGAATCGATGATGCGAATAACTTTTTCCCAATATTTCATGGCACAGAACAATTGCAATCAATATTTCTTCTTAATCCTTAGTAGTTCTCAGTTTACAAATCGGACCCAAGTACAAAAGATGGCAGCAGCTATTTCTTTTTTTTTCCTTTTCTTTTTTTGACGGGAAGGCCTTACGGCTGGCAGCAGCTATTTCTTTGCTCTATTCTAGCCGCATGTACGTCCTAATAAAACAGCAGCATAGGAGCACCCACGTTGACAAGCGTAGAGTAGGGCCTTCGGCCTTGACTCCTCGACATCCATCAGGACTGCGTTTGCAACAAAAGAGCGCCCACGTTTGACAACTCATCCGAACTGCAGACAAGCGTAGAGTAGGGCGACCCAGCTTGGCCAAGACACAAGTCAAAAAAGCTCAAGACAAAATAAAAGCTTGGCAAAACAACTAAGGAAGAACACTTAGAGCATTTGTGTGTCTTCGGTTTGAATCCTTTCGATCTACGTTATTTTTCATCGGCGACGGTTGCTGTTCTGGGGTGCTGGTCCTATGGGGCCTTAGCATGACAACTTCTCGACTGTCTACTACAACAAGTTATGCCCGGTTCCGGCGATGGAGGGGCGATGACGACGGCGCGCCTTCGGCCCGTGATGACCCACAAGTCTAGGGGATCTATCGTAGTCCTTTCGATAAGTAAGAGTGTCGAACCCAACGAGGAGCAGAAGGAAATGATAAGCGGTTTTCAGTAAGGTTTTCTGCAAGCACTAAAATTGTAGGTGATAGATAGTTTTGTGATAAGATAAATAGTAACGAGTAACAAGTAAACAAAGTAAAAAATGTGCAGCAAGGTGGCACATTCCTTTATGTAGCAAAGGATAAGCCTGGACAATTTCTAATAATAGTAAAGCAGCTCCCGAGGACACATTGGGAATTATCGTCAAGTTAGTTTTCATCACACTCATATGATTCACGTTTGGTACTTTGATAATTTGATATGTGGGTGGACAGGTGCTTGTGTACTTCCATTACTTAGACAAGCATTCCACTTATGATTAACCCCTATTGCAAGCATCCGCAACTACAACAAAAGTATTTAGGTAAACCTAACTATAGCATGAAACATGTGGATCCAAAATCAGCCCCTAACGAAGCAACGCATAAACTAGGTTTAAGCTTCTGTCACTTTAGCAACCCATCATCTACTTATTACTTCCCTATGCCCTCCTCTAGGCCCAATAATGGTGAAGTGTCATGTAGTCGACGTTCACATGACACCACTAGAGGAGAAGACAACATTCATCTCATCAAAAATATCGAACGAATACCAAATTCACATGACTACTAATAGAAAGACTTCACCCATGTCCTCGGGAACTAAAGTAACTACTCACAAAGCATATTCATGTTCATAATCAGAGGTGTAATAATATGCATTAAGGATCTGAACATATGATCTTCCACCAAGTAAACCAATAAGTATCAACTACAAGGAGTAATCAACACTACTAGCAACCCACAGGTACCAATTTGTGGTTTTGGATACAAGATTGGATACAAGAGATGAACTAGGGTTTGAGAGGAGATGGTGCTGGTGAAGATGTTGGTGGAGATTCACCCCCTCCCGATGAGAGGATCGTTGATGATGACGTTGGTGATGATTTCCCCTTCCCGGAGGGAAGTGTCCCCGGCAGAACAGCTCTGTCAGAGCCCTAGATTGGTTCCGCCAAGGTTCCGCCTCGTGGCGGCGGAGTTTCGTCCTGTAAGCTTGCCCACAATTTTTTTTTCAGGGTAAAAGTGATGATATAGAAGAAGATGGACGCCGGAGGCCCACCAGGGGGCCCAGGAGATAGGGGGCGCGCCCTATAGGGGGGGCGCCCCCCTGTCTCCTGCATAGGCTGTGGGCCCCCTGGCCTATTTCTTTCGCTCAGAAATTCTTATAAATTCCAAAAAGTTGTTTCGTAGAGTTTCAGGACTTTTGGAGTTGTGCAGAATAGGTTTCCAACGTTTGCTCCTTTTCCAGCTAGAATTCCAGCTGCCGGCATCCCCCCTCTTCATGGTGAACCTTGTAAAATAAGAGAGAATAGCCATAAGTATTGAGATATATTGTGTAATAACAGCCCATAGTGCAATAAATATTGATATAAAAGCACGATGCAAAATGGACGTATCAGCCCGCTTCGGTGCTTGTAGTCGTCGCTAGGTGGTCTACGAATCTGGATGTAATTTTTATTTCTAGTATATATTGTACTACCATGATTGAAGATGAATAGATTGGAAGTTTTTTCGCAAAAAAAATAAAAAAATAGATGATGTAGATGCAAAAGTTAGATGCAAAAATAACTAACTTTTGCATCTTCCAGACCCAAAGACCCACCTTCAATATATGATGTACACTAGTAGAAAAAGGACCTAATATGAGACACATTAGTGCCGGTTTGATTTTGAGCCGTCACTAATGTGTCCAATAGTGCCGGTTCCAACGACTAGCCGGCCGTTCTCATTAGTACCGGTTCGTGGCGAACCTTTAGTACCGGTTCGTGCCATGAACCGGTACTAAAGAGAGTGGTGGCAGGGTGTTGTTAGTCTGGGGCCCCTCCAGCACCTTTAGTACCGGTTCGTGGCACGAACCGGTACTAAAGTTCGTCGTCCATAAACCCTTCGTCCACCCGAGCCACTCTGTTCTTCCCCTTTCCCCTCACATCCTCTATTCTTCCCCTCTCTTCCTCGAGCTCCTCACAAATTTTGCCCAAACTTTGTCAAGATTTGAAGGCCCCCATCCATTCAAATGATCACAAAGGTTAGCAACTTTGTCCTTTGAACTCTCATTTCTAGATTAGCTCTTGCAATGCTTTGTATAGTGATTAATTTGGGAGGAATTATATTTGCTAGTATTTGATTTATATGCAATTTGAGGTCAAAAATAACACTTAGTTTGCATATGTAGGTGTGGTTTACTTAGTGCCTTCTAAATCTCCGTCGTAACCACCGTCGATCGCCCGTACTGTCCCGTCGCCGGCACCACCTTGTGGTGAGGCTCTTGTTCATGAATGTTTTACATTACCAAATTGATGTTTGTGTGATTTAGATATATAGTTACTCGTATAATTATCTTACCCATACGTTGTTTGTTATACATAGTGCCATGGTTTTGATATCCGTCCCCGTTGGCCCTCGTCCTTGTTATGATTCGGATGTGGTATATTCTCATTTAAAACTAGTTGTTGCATTTCGTGTTTATGACAAATTATGCCCATCAAGTTGACATAGATATTTTTATCTAGGAGGTATATGAACCGGAAATTCCAACCGACCCTATTGTCAAGAGGTTAAATTTAGTTAAAAGAGAAAACGAGTATTTGAAAGAAAAATTGAAAAGAATTGAGGGGGAGAAGATGGAATTGGAGTTGCATGTTGCCGATGTCGTCGATGATCACAAGATCAAGATGGAGAAAATGAGGTTGAAGATTAGAAAGATTAGAAAATATGCCATTGATAGTGTGGCTTGGTATCATTATGCTGTTGGATCAATTGTTACCTTAGTTGCGATCTTCATCGCATTTGTTGTTGCATTTAAATTCTTTAGCTAGAGAGTTATTATGTTGCATTTAATTAAGTGTTGTATATGAACTTTATGTATGAACTTGTATTAATTTGGTCTATTCGGTGTTGTGTAATGAAGATGAGCCGACAATGGATGTACGATGACAGATGCTCTCCCGAGTTCATTAATGGCGTGCATACTTTTCTGCTTGCCGCTGAGGCAAACAAGCGGGCGGATGGTTTTATGCCTTGTCCATGTGTTGGTTGTAAGAATGGTCACAGTTACTTTACGTCAAGAACCATTCACGTCCACCTATTTGAGTCCGGTTTCATGCCCCACTATAATGTTTGGACGAAGCACGGAGAAATAGGGGTTATGATGGAAGACAATGAAGAAGAAGAGGACGACGACGGCTATCCTGGCCATGGGTTCCCTGAATACGATGATACAACAATGGGGGAAGAAGCTGAGCCGGCAATGCAGAAAGAAGCTGAAGAAGAGGCATCAGATGAGCCCGCTGATGATCTAGGTCGGGCCATTGCCGATGCAAAGAAAAACTGCACAAGTGATCTGGAGAGGACAAAGTTGCAGCGCATGTTAGAGGATCACAAGAAATTGTTGTACCCGAATTATGAAGCTGACAAAAAAAAGTTGGGCACCACACTTGAATTGCTGCAATGGAAGGCAGAGAATGGTGTATCTGACAAGGGATTTGGAAAGTTGCTGGTAATGATAAAGAATATGCTTCCAAAGAAAAACAAATTGCCCGAGAGTACGTATGAAGCAAAGAAGGTTGTCTGCCCTCTAGGGTTAGAGATGCAAAAGATACATGCATGCCCTAATGACTGCATCCTCTACCGCGGTGAGTACGAGGATTTGAATACTTGCCCGGTATGCGGTGCATTGCGTTATAAGATCAGTCGCGATGACCCTGGTGATGTCGAGGGTGAGCGCCCCAGGAAGAAGATTCCTGCCAAGGTGATGTGGTATGCTCCTATAATACCATGGTTGAAACGTTTGTTCCAAAACAAAGAGCATGCGAAGGCGATGCAATGGCACGCAGAAGACCATAAGAAAGACGGAAAGTTGAGAGTACCCGCTGACGGTTCGCAGTGGAGAAAAATCAAGAGAAAGTACTGGGAGGAGTTTGCAGGTGACCCAAGGAACGTATGGTTTGGTCTAAGCGCAGATGGCATTAATCCTTTTGGGGAGCAGAGCAGCAACCATAGCACGTGGCCTGTGACTCTATGTTTGTATAACCTTCCTCCTTGGTTGTGCATGAAGCGGAAGTTCATTATGATGCCAGTGCTTATCCAAGGCCCTAAGCAACCCGGCAACGACATTGATGTGTACCTAAGGTCATTAGTTGAAGAACTCTTACAACTGTGGAATGGAATAGGTGTACGTGCGTGGGATGAGCACATGGGGGGAGAATTTGACCTAAAGGCGTTGCTGTTCGTGACCATCAATGATTGGCCTGCTCTCAGTAACCTTTCAGGACAGACAAACAAGGGATACCGCGGATGCACGCACTATTTGGATGATACCGACAGTATATATTTGAATAGTTGTAAGAAGAATGTGTACCTGGGACATCGTCGATTTCTTCCGAGCAGGCATCCCGTAAGAAAGAAAGGCAAGCATTTCAAAGGTGAGGCGGATCACCGGATGAAGCCTCGCCACCGTACTGGTGCTGATGTACATGATATGGTCAAGGATTTGAAGGTAATCTTTGGAAAGGGCCCTGGCGGACAACCTGTTCCGAAGGACGCCGACGGACGCGCACCCATGTGGAAGAAGAAATCTATATTTTGGGACCTGCCATATTGGAAAGACCTAGAGGTCCGCTCCACAATCGACGTGATGCACGTGACGAAGAATCTTTGCGTGACCCTGCTTGGCTTTTTGGGCGTGTATGGGAAGACAAAAGATACACCAGAGGCACGGGAGGACCAGCAACGTATGCACGGAAAAGACGACATACATCAGGGTCAGGCCAGCTACGCTCTTACCAAAGAAGAGAAGGAAATCTTCTTCGAATGCCTACTCAGCATGAAGGTACCGTCTGGCTTCTCGTCGAATATAAAGGGAATAATAAATAAGGCAGAGAAAAAGTTCTAGAACCTAAAGTCTCATGACTGCCACGTGATTATGACGCAAGTCCTTCCGGTTGCATTGAGGGGGCTTCTACCGGAAAACGTTCGATTAGCCATTGTGAAGCTATGTGTATTCCTCAATGCAATCTCTCAGAAGGTAATCGATCCAGAAATCATACCAATGTTACAGAATGATTTGGTGCAATGTCTTGTCAGTTTCAAGTTGGTGTTCCCACCATCCTTCTTCAACATCATGACGCACGTCCTAGTTCACCTTTGCGAAGAGATTAACGTTTTGGGTCCTGTATTTCTACATAATATGTTCCCTTTGAAAGGTTCATGGGAGTCTTGAAGAAATATGTTAATAATCGTGCTAGGCCAGAAGGAAGCATCTCGAAGGGCCATGAAAATGAGGAGGTCATTGAGTTTTGTATTGACTTTATTCCTGACCTTAAGCCGATTGGTGTTCCTGAATCGCGGCATAAGGGCAGACTGGAAGGAAAAGGCACGCTAGGAGGGCATCAAACAATATGTATGGACGGGCATTCTCTCACTGAAGCACACTACACAGTTCTACAGAATTCTGCCTTGGTGGCTCCGTATATGGAGGAACACAAGAATTTTCTACAGTCCAAACACCCGGAGAAGTCTGACGACTGGATTACACGCGAACAAACAAGGACTTTCACCGGTTGGTTGCAGAAACGTGCCCTGAATGATGGCGATATTCAAAATGACATGTACTCGCTGTCCTAGTTACCATCTTCGAATATAATGACTTTCAAAGGGTACCAGATAAATGGGAATACATTTTACATGATTGCCCAAGATAAGAAGAGCACCAACCAAAACAGTGGTGTCCGCTTTGATGCAACAACCAACACGGGAAAGGAAACATATTATGGTTACATAGAGGACATATGGGAACTTAACTATGGATCAGGTGATTTGAAGGTCCCTTTGTTTCGGTGCAAATGGGTCAATATGACACGAGGCGGGGTAACGGAAGACCCGCAGTACGGAATGACAATAGTGGATCTCAACAATCTTACGTATGCAAACGAACCATTCGTCCTAGCCAATGATGTGGCGCAGGTTTTTTATGTGAAAGACATGTCTACCAGGCCGAGAAAAAGAAAAGATAAGGAAGCGAATGGATCATACGACGAGCCAAAGCGCCACATAGTTCTTTCAGGAAAAAGAAACATCGTGGGAGTGGATGACAAGACAGACATGTCAGAAGATTATGAAAAGTTTGATGAAATTGCTCCATCCACAGTGAATATTGACCCGAGCATCCAGTTAAATGATGAAGATTTTCCATGGCTACGGTGCAAAGGACACACGAGAAGAAAAAGTTTCACACCCAAAGATCTGGGATGTGATCGGCTTCACTATCATCACTTTCTTCTGTGTTTCACACCCAGGAGGGAATGTCTGTAATAGTTAGGGTAGTTAATTATGTGTTTTGGCATTTGAAACGCGAAGAAATTTTATGTGCAAACAAATTTTTTTCATGCATTTACTGATTTTTTTTCCAGCTAAATGACCCTGAAATTGAAAAGCATTTGAAATGAACTCAGAAAAGGTTGAAAGTTGGCATGGTATCATAATTTCATACAAATAGCATGTGCAAAAAAGTAGAGAGGGTTACAGCAAAAACTGGATACACTTCGTGTACAAAATGGACAATCTTTTTCGAAGTATCAGGGTTTCCGACGAAAACTGAAATGTTACAAAGGCATTTCATTTTTTAAATAACCTAAGCATTACCAAATTGAATATAATGATAAAACACACTAATATTAAACATAAGAAAAAAGAATCACTGATTTTTTTTTTCAAAGTTAAGTTATTCACAAACTAGTGATTCACACAAATTTCAAATAATTCAAAATTTAAACTATTCAAAATTAAAAACTACCGGCACTAACAGAAAGTTTGTAATTTTTTGTACCTAAAGCAAAAATATTCACAAAGAAACTCTAAATACAGCAAAAAACAACTCAAAAATAAATAAAACAAAAATAAATAAAGTGAAAATAAATAAAGCATAAAAAATTAAGAAAATAAAAAAGCCCGCCTACCGGGCCAAAGCGGCCTGCATACGACTACGAACACAACCTTTAGTTGGGCCAGGATGCAGGCCCGCAAAGGCCCAGTATGCCCACAGGACAGAAGAGGACAGGTAGGCCCAGTAGGCCTGCTTAGGAGAGGAGCTCGAGAGAGCTACCGCACTGGGGCTTATAAACCAGTGTGGTAGCCCCTCGGGTAGCGAGGTGGGACTAAACTTGCGCACCGCCTGGAGCCAGCGCACCCCCTTTAGTACCGGGTCGTGGCTCCAACCGGTACTAAAGACCCCCCCCTTTAGTACCGGTTGAAGCCACCACCCGGTACTAAAGGGGGTGCGCTTCCCGCCGCTTGGCCTGGCCAAAACAGACCTTTAGTACCGGTTGGTGGCTCCAACTGGTACTAAAGGTCCATCCTATATATAC
>NC_057810.1:703490038-703513011 GCF_018294505.1 Triticum aestivum | reverse complement strand
ACACACACTACACACACACACATTATTAGTTTGTTTTGTTATTTTTTTTCTTCTGTTTTTTAGTTATAGAAATGTTAGGAAATTATTATGTTTTTTAGTTATATAAATATTAGAAATGTTAGTTATATATATAGAAATGTTATAAATGTTTTCTGTTTTTAGTTATGGAAATATTTATAGAAATGTTAGCAATTTTTCTGTTTTTTTAGTTATATAAAAATTAGAATTGTTATAGAAATGTTAGTTATATAATCAGCAAATTTTAGAATTAATTTTAGTTAGATGAATTAGATTAATGTCAAATTGTTAGAATTTGCATATATATATATAGAATTTTAGTTATCACAATCCAATCATTTCAAAAATGTTACTTTTTGCGGGCATATAGTATTTGTTCTCGACGATATGCCCGGCCCGCATCCTCGCCGTCGACCCGTTCGCGACGACGTCATGCTTTAGAGGACCCATGTCCGGGACTGGGCTCCACCGGGCTGGCACTGGGAGGTGCTACCTGGAGGGGCGCGCCGCTTGGTGAGGAACCCGACCTCGGGTCCCGTCGTCGACCCTGATCTTCATTGGTGGCGTTTGCGTGAGCCACATTCGGTGCAGAGGCAGCCGGCCCCGCCGGAGGTGGTGCGTCACCATGTCAGGGAGGAAGATGAGCACGTCCATCGGTACATGGCTGCTATGGACGACGTCAGGTTCTCCACTACTTGGCGGGCTCTTTGGGCAGATGACCGGAGATATGATCCTGTGATGGTTCCTTCTCTTTGGGTGTGCACCGCCCGCGCCCCAGGAACCGCGAGTGGCGCCCTAGATTCTTCTGTAGTACTCGATCTTTATTAGGTACCTAGTCAGTGATGCATTCGATATATAATATTCGAGATGATGTATTCGAGATTATATATATTAAGACGATGATGTATTCGAGATTATATATACGAGACAATGTATTCGAGATTCAGTTTTTCCTTATTGATTAATTGCATCCATGCATTATAATTTGAATACTAAATTGTTTTATATTTCTTTTGTATTAATTAGTAAAGTAAAAGCTATGGCGGACAATACCGGCAGAGAGAGAGAAGAGGAATTGTTCGACATCATACGCAGCCCTCATAGGCTAGATGATCTGAATGATGACGACTCCCAATATCTGAACAATAGCGGAGAGGGTGACGAAAAGATATTCGATCTCGACGACCGAGCTGATGAAGTCATGAACTATGATTATGATGACATAGACAATGTTAGTGATGACACAGACAATGCTGATCTTCAAATAACAAAGACTTCCGGTGAGGTATATATTTATATAAGCATGCATCCTGGTGATCATCACATGTTTTTTTATTGAAGATATATTAACGAATCGATCTTTCTTCTTTCACCCTCCGGATCGAGCAAATCTGCTTCTATAGACAGCAAGACAAAGCGAGGCCCGGGGAGATTGTTGAAGGATGGTGTAAAGTACCACATCGAATCCACCAAACTTAGTGGCGAACCCCTCACGCCTAAGAACGTTGCATACAAGTGGACTCGTCAGTGCGGAGTTCTTGTGAAGGACAAACTCCCGATCTCCATTCAAGAATGGAAAGAGCCAAAGACTAAACGTCCAGGTGTTACTTGGGTCGATGGCAGAGCCAAAGAAGACCTGGTGAAATCTCTGATGGAACATTTCACCCTACCAGATCATTTCACTAAAGCAGATGTGGAGAAAGTCAAGGCCGCTGCTCTTAAGAAGATGGCAATTGCATTCAACACCCACAAGAAAACTGTATGGGCCAACTACCTCGCTAATGAAAGGAAGACTCCAGATTTCAAGGGAACACTAGAGAAGCAAAGAGAACACTGGGACGATTTCGTGACCTTCAACTTCAAGGATTCAGAATTATCTAAGGAACGGTCGAAGAAAAACAAGGCAAATGCCGCAAGAAAGACGCAGTTCCATAGGCTGGGTCCACGTGGCTACGCGGTGGGATTACCTAAGTGGGATAAGTCTGAGCAAGAGATGGAGGGTGCAGGGGTCACTCCGATTACTAGGAGCTGGCCCCCCAGGTGCAGAACTTGGTTCTATGCGCATGGGGGGCATTGGACCCGAAGACAGGCCTGGTTTCGAAGAAGGCAAGTCTAAAAGGAGCCGAACAAAAGATACTTGACGCAATAGAAGAAGCTCGAGCGGGGGTGTTCACGCCCAACAGAGAGAACGACGAGCTTAGCGTGCCCTGGGAAATCCTGAACACCCGGGAAGAACACGAGGCATGGGTGTTATTCCCTGGTATGAGGGCTTTTCGGACTGGAATGACGACTACAGGTCCCGTGCAAGAAAGAAGATGGAGGAGGAGAAGAAGAGGAAGCCGGAGGAGGAGCAGAGGAAGCAGGACGCAGAACGTCTTCAAGGCCTAGAAGCAAGGCGCGCGGACCTGGCACTCAAATTCCAGCAGTAGCAGCAGCAGATCGACTCACTTAGCCAGGAAAGGGGGTCTCAGCAGCGACAGCAGCAAGCGGATGATCGTCCATCATTGGATAGCACCTTCCTTCCATGCCGAGAAGCAGCATTGGTTCTGCCCCGGGCGACACACTGCTGGATACATACCCTGTGGATGACATCATAGAGAACACTAACCGTGAGCTACACTCCAAAATGAAGAACATATCCATGAAGGTGGCAGAAGGCGTTGCTTTTCCAGTGACCCCCGAAGCAACCTACCATTGCATCCCGATTACAGAGGGCTATGCTCGTGTCATGGTTGATGAAGTGGTGGAGCCATATTCGGGGCTAACGCTTGACATTCCTGGAGGTGAAGACGAGCGCACACTGGGAGAGGCCATACATCGTATCATCCTATGGAGAAAGGATTGCATCATCTTTCGAAGTCCACCGACACCGCGTCGTCTACCGACTCCTCGAAGTCCGCCACCGAGTCAGCAGACTCCCGCTCCTCCAAGTCCACGAACGCGTGAGACGACTCCTCGAAGTCCGCCACCGAGTCAGCAGACTCCCGCTCCTCCAAGTCCACGAACGCGTGAGACGACTCCTCCTCGAAGTCCGCCACCTCCTCCGCCGATTTCAAGTCCGGCACCGTGTCAGGCCACACCTCCTGCTTCAAGTCCGGCACATCGTCAGGCCACTTCTCCTGGTCCAACTCCACATCAGCCATCTCCGCTGTCTCAACAATCACAGAAGAGACATGCCGCAGCTTTGGTGCGTAGCATTATGAGTCGAGGTAGTTCAGGAAGTACAGGCGGAGACAAGCGATACAAATATGGTCCAAGCCTCGCTCCTCTTCCTCAGAGGCCTTACGACATGACCGAGGAGCAAAACACAGCCATAGTGCAGGCCCAAGTGGACGCCCGTTTTGGACCGAAACCGGCACCGCCACCAAAGGAGAAAGTGCCTGAGAAAGTAATTGACCACTTCATTTGTATGGCTAGAGAACCAGCTCCCAAGCCTGTTGACTCAGACTATGAGCGCCAAATCAGGAAACTACATCGAGAATGGCTAAAGAAGGAAGCGAGCTCGAGCTCGAGCCAACAAGCAGATGGCAAGCGATCCTCCCGCTTGTTGTGCTAACAACACATGAGAGGAGTAGTACGCGCGCCAAATATTATTGTGGGCAAACCGTTAGCGTTCCCCAGCAGGGCGATGTGGTAATAACGGAGGATCATATAATGCAGGCTCAAATGCTCAATATCTCTGTTGGACAACTCCTCGAAATCGAGCCCATGCCTACGCTTAAAGAATCGGAAATAGCATGGCAATATGTCCGGGGCAAACCTTTGGTCCATCCAGACAAGGTCAAGGACCTCCCAACGAGAATGTATCAATTGCGTCAATGGTACATGAACATTACCAAGATTTCCAATCGAGAGTCCCTCATGGTGAATGTCAAGCATGAGCATTATTACCATGAGAAAGCTATGAGCATTGAGTATCCAGAACTATTTCAGTTATACAATCAAGACGCACTCGACAATTCTATCGTCAGTTGCTATTGTCTGTAAGTGATTTCTTTCTGTAATTTAAGTCTCAAGCTAGTTATGTAGTGATAATTTTGATCAATCATTACATGTAATTATCCTCAGTATATTCTTTTTTTGTGGTATTATATGCAGGATGAAGATGTATGAAATGAAAAAAGCTGGACGCTATGGTGTTGGGTTCATTGACCCAAATACCATTAATCAGGACATATGGCAGATTGAACATTGTCAAGATGCTTTAGAGGAAAGCATGCTAGAGTTCTTGAAGCGCCTCAATAGCAATGAAGATATACTACTTCCTTACAACTTCCCGTGAGTCACACTGTCTTGTACTACAAATTCTGTTTTTGCTTACTAGCTAGCTAAGTGTATACGGTTTACGGTAGTTGATTAATTTTATGCATATGCCCGCTTAATTAAGACATGCAAACGTGTGCGTATGCAGTTGGCACTGGGTCTTGTTAGACATTAAAGTTGAGGAAGGAAAATTTGAATTACTGGATTCACTAACTAAAGAAGATAAAGACTACACCATCGTGAATGGGATAATCAACAGGTAATTTCAATCATTATTAACTATATCTCGGCCTATTAATTATTAGTTCGTCATTTCCTGATATGAACTATTTAATAATCCCTTTATTAATTTTCTTTGCCGGCGGGCAGGGCATGGGCAAAGTTCATCAAGGTGACTCCAGGCACGTGGCCAAAAAATTTGTTTTGGCATCGACCCAAGGTAAGTAATTAAGTAGTACTAGCTAGCTACCATCTCTTTAATTCTTGTTTCAATATCATTAATTAATTATTTTGCTTGATTAATCATTATCTGATTCAATTCCATTCTCGTAAAGGCCTTGAGGCAGGCGCCGGGGAATAATATGTGTGCATACTACGTTTGCGAGAACATTCGCATGATGACGTGCGAAAGGAGCAGATCTAATAGACAGGACTGGGTACGTTTGTCAGAACACTATTCACACCATTATCGATATCTAGTCACACAACTGACACACATGCATATTGATCTCCTTCTTAACAGTTCAGATCGGTGCAGGATAAGCTCCTACCATCGGACCGTATACTAGCACTTCAAGAGGAAATAGCCGGATTTTTGCTCAACCAGGTCATAGATCCCATAGGAAAATACTATTACCCACTACCGCCCCCATGAACCACTTGTCATCGTGCTCCGGAGGTACCAAGGGCAACATATATATGTAGGAGAAATTGTATATGTATATACATGTGTATGTGTGAATAATTAATGGTGTTGGTTTGTGAGACATTCGATGATATATATATATATATATATATATATATATATATATATATATATATATATATATATATATGCGGTTCTACGTACGAGAAAATCTATTTATATATATGCATAACGTGTACAATTTGTAGTATCGTGAAATAACAGCAAACAAAAAAAATTGAATGGAAAATAAATCAAATCCCCCCCCCAATATTTAGTACCAATTGGTATTACCAACCAGTACTAATTCCCTACGCGCACCCCGGGCCTGGCTCGTGCCACATGGTGGTAATCACGAACCGGTACTAAAGGGGTGGGGGGCTTTAGTCCCCACTCTTTAGTGCCGGTTGGCAAACCAGCACTAAAGGCCGTTACGAACCGGCACTAAAGCCCGGTTCTGCACTAGTGGTAGATGAAAAAAAAACTATATCTCCACCTCCTGAAGATGTAAAATACAACACCTCGAGATGCAAATTTGCATCTCCACCCACATGAGATGTAAAATAGGTGGTCACGCCCCAATTGCCCAACTGCCTTCATCCGGCTTCTGCCCGCTCGACCCCCCACCCCACGGGGGCTCCGCCTTCATTTTGGGTGGGCCGAGGGGAGGGGGGGTTAGAATATATAGAGGAATTTACTGAAGGATTCGCAATGTATTGGATGCAGGGAAATGCAGAAAATAACATAGAAAATAAAAGAAATCTAGATGAATTTTTTTTGAAAGGGGGTCTAGCATGCAAGAGACAAATGCAAAAGCTCAAAGAAACAACGGAGAACTTCATCTAGAAATAGTCAGCGACAAAGTCACCTATGTTAGAGTATATTCACTTAGGAGTCAAGTGAGGACACTTGATCATAGGTCATACTCATCGTTTAAGCTCAAAATGGGGTTGCCATTTTTGGTTTAAGCATCTTGATGTATTCACATCTTGTTGAGTTTCCTTGACCCATATCTTGGGTTAATGCTTCTCTAAGATGGAATGACATACCTTGGGTGGTGGTGTTGAACTTGGTCATGTAGTTGAACTTGTGTAGGGTGCTCAAGTTGATGTAGATCATCAAGAGTTGGAAGCACCACTTGTAGTTGAATTTCATCTTCCTACATGGGTTAGTCTTGCAAGGAAGAACACTTGTGTATCCAAAGTGACAATCATGAAATTTGACATAAGGAGTTTGTCAAAGTATATATTGAATGGATTCGTACTTCCTTGTCTTCATCCACCATTTTGTAGAGACTTGGAGGATGTAGAGATTGCTTGTAATGTGATTGAGTTGCAATCTCATAAAGTTGGGTTCGTCCAAGTAACTACAAGGGTTACATAGCATGCAAGAGAGTACAAGAATATCCAAGACATATGATCATCATCATAAGAGATATGTCAAGGATTACTCATTGTAAGGCTCATGCCTTGCATGCATCCACATGGAGTTTCTACTCCAAATTTGAGGCATCAGTGATGTTCAATTCACCTCTCAACCTGCAAAACACTTTCTCATCAAGTGGTTTGGTAAATATATCCGTCAATTGCTTATCGGTACGAACATGCTTAAGTTTGATATCTCCCTTAGCAACATGATCTCGCAATGAAATGATGACAAACTTCAATATGCTTAGTTCGAGAATGTTGCACGGGATTATGAGCAATCTTACTAGCACTCTCATTGTCACAAAGCAATGGAACATGTTTCACATATATCCAATAATCTTCAAGAGATTGGGTCATCCAAAGTAATTGAGCACAACATGAACCGGCGGCAATGTATTTCACTTCGGCGGTGAATAAGGATACTGAGTTTTGTTTCTTGGAGGACCAAGACACAAGAGATCTACCAAGAAATTGACAAGTACCCGAAGTGGACTTTCTATCAACCTTGTCACTGGCATAGTCCAAATGGGAGTAGCCAACAAGATTAAAAGAAGACCTCTTAGGATACCAAATGCCAAAATTCGGTGTATGTATTAAGTATCTCACTATCCTTTTCACAGCCTTAAGATGACACTCTCTGGGGGCCGCTTGATATTGTGAACACATGCACACACTGAGCATGATATCGGGACGGGAGGCACATGGATATAACAATGAACCAATCATAGAGCGGTAAACCTTTTGGTCAACCGGATAGCCATCCTTTGTCAAGTCAAGATGTCCACTAGTAGGCATGGGGGTATTCATACCTTTGCATTCTTGCATGTTTAACTTCTTGAATAAGTCCTTAGTATACTTTGTTTGAGAGATAAAGGTCCCCTCCTTAGTTTGCTTGATTTGCAAACCAAGAAAGAACTTGAGTTCACTCATCATAGACATCTCAAACTTCTCCAACATAAGCTTTCCAAACTTTTCACAAAAATGAGGGTTAGCTGAACCAAATATGATATCATCAACATAAATTTCGCACACAAATAATTCTCCATTAACCCTTTTAGTAAAGAGTGTAGAATCAATTTTACCAATTTCAAACGCTTTTTCAAGAAGAAACTTAGTCAAGCATTTATACCAAGATCTAGGAGCTTGTTTAAGGCCATAAAGAGCTTTGTGGAGTTTGTAAACATGGTCGGGTTTCTTAGGATTAACAAAGCCGGGAGGTTGTTTAACATAAACTTCCTCCTCAATTTCACCATTAAGAAAAGCACTTTTGATGTCCATTTGATATAAGGTAATGTCATGATGATTGGCGTAAGCAAGTAAGATGCGAATGGACTCAAGTCTAGCAACGGGGGCATAAGTCTCACTATAGTCCATACCTTCGACTTGAGTGTAGCCTTGAGCAACGAGATGAGCCTTGTTGTGTACAACTTGTCCATCTTCATCTTGCTTGTTCTGAAACACCCATTTGGTTCCAATGACATTGTGCTTCTCATCGGGATTTTCAACCAACATCCACACTTGGTTCCTCTCAAAGTTGTGTAGCTGTTCATGCATGGCATTTATCCAATCTAGATCTTCCAATGCTTCTTCAACCTTCATAGGTTCAATGCTAGAAATGAATGAGTAATGTTCACAAAAGTTAGCCAAACGAGGTTTTGAGCGAGTAATTCTCCCGATTTAAATGTCATCAAAGATTTGTTCGACGGGATGATCTCTTGCGAATCTTGCTCGAACTCGTGAGAGCTTTTGTTTGGGTCGGGGTGGAACATTGATACGTCTCCAACATATCTACTTTTCCAAACACTTTTGCCCTTGTTTTGGACTCTAACTTGCTTGATTTGAATGAAACTAACCCGGACTGACGCTGTTTTCAGCAGAACTGCCATGATGTTGTTTTATGTGTAGAAAAGAAAAGTTCTCGGAATGTCTTGGAAATCCACGGAGGCACTTTTCAGAATTAATAAGAATTTTTGGCGAAAGAATCAAGGCCAGGGGGCCCACGGGCTATCCATGAGACAGGGGGGCACCCCCCCTAGGGGCGCACCCTCCTATCTCGTGGGCCCCCCGGACCTCCTCCGACCTCAACTACAACTCCATATATACCGTCTCGGGGAGAAAAAAATCAAGGAGAAAGTTTCATCGCGTTTCACGACACGGAGCCGCCGCCAAGCCCTAATCTCTCTCGGGAGGGCTGATCTGGAGTCCGTTAGGGGCTCCGGAGAGGGGGATTCGTCACTGTCGTCATCATCAACCATCCTCCATCACCAATTTCATGATGCTCACCGCCGTGCGTGAGTAATTCCATTGTAGGCTTGCTGGACGGTGATGGGTTGGATGAGATTTACCATGTAATCAAGTTAGTTTTGTTAGGGTTTAATCCCTAGTGTCCACTATGTTCTGAGATTGATGTTGCTATGACTTTGCTATGCTTAATGCTTGTCACTAGGGCCCGAGTGCCATGATTTCAGATCTGAACCTATTATGTTTTCATGAATATATGTGTGTTCTTGATCCTATCTTGCAAGTCTATAGTCACCTATTATGTGTTATGATCCAACAACCCCGAAGTGACAATAATCGGGATACTTCTCGGTGATGACCGTAGTTTGAGGAGTTCATGTATTCACTATGTGTTAATGCTTTGGTCCGGTTCTCTATTAAAAGGAGGTCTTAATATCCCTTAGTTTCCACTAGGACCTCGCTGCCACGGGAGGGTAGGACAAAAGATGTCATGCAAGTTCTTTTCCATAAGCACGTGTGACTATTTACGGAATACATGCCTACATTACATTGATGAATTGGAGCTAGTTCTATATCACCCTATGTTATAACTATTGCATGAGGAATCGCATCCGGCATAATTATCCATCACTAATCCATTGCCTACGAGCTTTTCACATATTGTTCTTCGCTTATTTACTTTTCTGTTGCTACTGTTACAACTACTACAAAATCCCAAAAACATTTACCTTTTCTGTTGCTACTGTTACCATTACTATCATACCACTCTTGCTACTAAATACTTTGCTGCAGATACTAAGTTATCCAGGTGTGGTTGGATTGACAACTCAACTGCTAATACTCAAGAATATTCTTTGACTCCCCTTGTGTCGAATCAATAAATTTGGGTTGTACTTCACCCTCGAAAGCTGTTGCAATCCCCTACACTTGTGGGTTATCAAGACTAATTTCTGGCGCCGTTGCCGGGGAGCATATCTCTATTCTTTGAGTCACTTGGGATTTATATCTGTTGATCACTATGAAGAACTTGAAAGACGCTAAGACCAAGATTTTGCCCTCAACTATGAGGGGAGGTAAGGAACTGCCATCTAGCTCTGCACTAGATTCTCCTTCCGTTATTAGTAGGCTTGCGACACCTAAACCTGCTACTGCTATGAATTCTGATATGTCGCATGTTATTGATGATGCCACTTCTGCTATGCATGAGGAAACTACTTCTGTGCGTGATACTACTTTGCCATTAGGTGAATTTCTTGATGAAAAACTTGCTAGAGTTAGGGGGAATGAAAATATTGAAGATGCTATTAATGATAGTGATGATGAACGTTCCCCCGATGATTATGTTTTACCTGTTGTTCCTAAGGGTTATGTTATGAACAAAGAAGCTGCTGAAGCTATTCTTGCTTGCAATGATAGATCTGATCTTAAGAAATTATTAGCTAAATGGAAGCAACAGTCTCTTAATGCTAAAATGAAACCCGATCCTACTTTTGCTACTTCACCTATCTGTGTTACTGATAAGGATTATGAATTCTCTGTTGATCCTGATATTATTACTTT
The DNA here is from genome assembly GCF_018294505.1 of Triticum aestivum. Lineage (NCBI taxonomy): Eukaryota > Viridiplantae > Streptophyta > Magnoliopsida > Poales > Poaceae > Triticum > Triticum aestivum. The sequence continues at coordinate 703,502,598 of NC_057810.1, read as the reverse complement.
AGTTGAATCTGATCCTTTTTATGGCCTTGAATCTGAAACTGTTGTGGCACATCTTACCAAGCTAAATGATATAGCCACCCTATTTACTCATAATGAGAAGTCTCGCTATTTATATATCCTTAAGATATTTCCTTTCTCATTAAAGGGTGATGCCAAGACTTGGTATAATTCTCTTGCTCCTGGTTGTGTGTGTAGTCCCCAGGATATGATTTATTACTTCTCTGCTAAATATTTCCCCGCTCATAAGAAACAAGCTGCCTTGCGGGAAATATATAATTTTGTGCAAATCAAAGAAGAGAGTCTCCCACAAGCTTGGGGGAGGCTTCTCTGGTTGCTTTATGCTTTGCCTGATCATCATCTTAAGAAAAATGAAATACTTGATATCTTTTATAATGGACTAACCGATGCTTCCAATGACCACTTGGATAGTTGTGCTGGTTGTGTTTTCGGGGAAAGAACAGTCGACGAAGCTGAAATACTATTGAATAATATGTTGACTAATGAAAAAAATTGGACTCTTCCCGAGCAAATTCCTGAAGTAATTCCTGAACCAATTGAGCCAACTCCTGAGCCTATTCCTAAACCCGCTCTGAAGAAGAGAGGTGTTTTATTTCTCAGTCCTGAAGATATGCAAGAGGCAAAGAAATCAATGAAAGAAAAAGGTATTAAAGCTGAAGATGTCAAGAATCTACCTCCTATTGAAGAAATACATGGTTTGAATATACCGCCTGAAGAACCACATTGCATTGATAACCCGACACAGGTAGTAAAGGTAAATTCTCTCTATAGATACGATAAAGTTGAAATACCCTCTACTAAATTTCATAGCCCATGCTTAGATGAATTTGATGACTTTATGGCTAGACAAGAAAGTTTTAATGCTTATGTTGGTAGAGAGTTAAAGAATAATGCTTTCGAGATAGGACGCGTAGGTGATAATCTGGATAGAGTTAAAGATGAACTTCACCGCATTAGCAAATATGCTTCTATGGTTGCTACTCAAGCTGAGCAAGTACTCAAAGCTCAAAGTGATTTGCTTAATGAGTTGAATAATAAAAATGACTTTGCTGTTAGAGTGGCTACTAGAACTGGTAGAATGACTCAGGAACCTTTGTATCCTGAAGGCCACCCTAAAAGAATTGAACAAGATTCTCAGAATAATAATCTAGATGTTCCTAGTTCTTCTAAGAAGAAAAATAAGAATGATAGGACTTTGCAAACTTCAAGTGAACCTAATATAGAAACACTTGATAATTCCAATGATACTTCTATCTCTGATGCTGAAACACAATCCGGAGATGAACATGAACCTAGTAATAATGTTAATGATAATGTTCATGTTGATGCTCAACCTAGCAAAGACAATGATGTAGAGATTGAACCTGCTGTTCATCTTGATAACCCATAATCAAAGAATCAACGTTATGATATAAGAGATTTTGTTGCTAGGAAGCACGGTAAAGAAAGAGAACCATGGGTTCAGAAACCCATGCCCTTTCCTCCTAAACCATCCAAGTCAAAGGATGATGAGAATTTTGAGCGCTTTGCTGAAATGATTAGACCTATTTTATTACGTATGCGCTTAACTGATATGCTTAAAGTAAATCCTTATGCTAAATATATAAAGGATATCATCACAAATAAAATAAAGATACCGGAAGCTGAAATTTCCACCATGCTTGCTAATTACACTTTAAGGGTGGAATATCAAAGAAACTTGGAGATCCGGGTGTACCAACTATACCATGCTCCATTAAAAGAAATTATGTTAGAACTGCTTTATGTGATCTTGGAGCCGGTGTTAGTGTTATGCCTCTCTCTTTATATCGTAGACTTGAATTGAATAAGTTGACACCTACTGAAATATCTTTGCAAATGGCTGATAAATCAACTGCTATACCTGTTGGTATTTGTGAGGATGTGCCTGTTGTGGTTGCAAATGTCAATATCTTAACGGACTTTGTTATCTTGATATTCCTGAGGACGATAGTATGTCTATTATCCTTGATAGACCTTTTTTTAATACTGCAGGGGCTGTTATTGATTGCAACAAAGGCAATGTCACTTTTCATGTTAATGGTAATGAGCATACGGTACACTTTCCAAGGAAACAATCTCAAGTTCATAGCATCAATTCTATTAAAAATGTTCCAACTATCATTTTTGGAGGTTTTGAATTTCCTCTCCCCACTCAAGAAAAAGTATGATATTTTTATTGTTGGGGATTTTCATATCCCCGTTGAGGTAACTTAGTGTTATTCGAAATTTCTCCGGTTCCGTGTTATTCGGAATGAGTTTGTTAACAAGACTTGATCAACCTTGTTAGTGGATTCATTTTGATGATCACGAGATGGATGAAACTAGAAGGCACAACCTTCTGTACCCTCCTTTTACTTTCTGTTATTTAGAATAAATAAAGAAAAAATAGTGTTATCTCTCTGTTTTCTGATTTATCCGTGCAATGAAAAATAGTCCGAAAATAAAAGTGCTCCAAATGCCATGCAAATTTAGTATGATTTTTTCTGGAATATTTGAGGATTTTAGGCACTGAAAACACTGCAGGAGGGCCAAGCACCAGGCCACGAGAGAGGAGGGCGTGCCCCCCTGTCTCGTGGGCCCCTGGTGACTCCCCTCTACTTATGCCAGCACCCACACACTCCATCTTCTACCCAAAAAAATCCCCATCCAGCTCAAGCCCGAGTTCTAGCTCGTTTTGCTGCGATTTTCGATCTCTTAGCTCAAAGCTCCATTCGCAAAACTGCTTTGGGAGATTGTTGCTAGGTATGTGACTCCTCCATTGATCCAATTAGTTTTTGTTCTAGTGCTTTATTCATTGCAAATCCTTGCTGCCTTGGTGACCCTATTCTTGAGCTTGCATGTTAAAATTTTGAGGTCCCAAGCAATTCCAATGCATGATATAGGCTCTAGGCACTTATAGGAGTAGTTGCTATCAATCTTGTTTAGTTTTATGCACTTTTATTTTGAAGTTACTAAAATTTCAGAATTTTTCAGAAAATGTTAAGGAGGTTCTTTAAAGGCTCTTCTAGCCAAAGCTCTAAGAAAAAACAATCTTGTTTAGTTTTATGCACTTTTATTTTGAAGTTACTAAAATTTCAGAATTTTTCAGAAAATGTTAAGGAGGTTCTTTAAAGGCTCTTCTAGCCAAAGCTCTAAGAAAAAACAAGATAAAGAGAAGGAAAAACCCAAGTATAATCTTCCTCGCTTAGCGGAAGTACGGTCATGTGAATGGCCATGTGAGGATTTCTTGAAGGAAGCCGGAATTCATAAAGACTTTTATGCTTTAATCGAGACTGTAGGCCTCATCGGTTTCATGAATGACCGAATCAATCAGTATCTCTTACTTACCAATACTTTCATGCAAAACTTTTATTATTATCCTAAGAAGTCACCGCCTGCAGTATCATTTCATTTATATGACGAGTTCAAAGAAATATCTTTACGTCATTTTTGCACGGTATGTAGGATACCTTATGAGGGAGAACTAGAAGAACCCCATCGTGAAGATGTGGCTGGTTTTGTTGATATTATTGCTGTAGAGGAGCCAAAGAAGGGTTCCGAAGCGAAAGTCTCTAGCATACACTTTCCTGTTTTACGCTACTTTGCCATATTCGCTAGTAGATGCTTGATTGGTCGTGGGAATAGTGGAAACTTGAGTGTTCCTGATATTATCATGCTTCAACATGCTTTGCTTGGAGACAATAGTTTTAATATGGGTGCCGTCGTTGCTAAATGGCTAGCCCTGAATCGTACAAAAGGCCCCATATTTGGAGGTATTTATGCTGCACGTCTTGCTAGACATTTTTAGATACCCATTAGGCACCATGAGGAAAAGGAGACAATATTGCCTCCTCACATTCTAGATTACAAGAGCATGGTAGCACATAAGTTTATTGTTGACAACAAAGATAGGATGCTCTTGTATAAACTTAGATTCAATAAGAAACACTTTTAGATTATTATTTTGCCTGCGCCTCTGTTGTTTGATTTGCTTGCAGAAAAATTTCTCGTTACACCGGAGGCGGTGAACAATCACCTAGCTCAAGCTTTTACTCCAGAACCTGAACTTGAACTAGAACTTGGACTGGACCCTTATCGCGCATCATCTGTCCAGTGGGATCCGGAGATGACCAGCCAGTATTATCCTGATTATACCTCTTCTTACATCGGAGAGAGTAGCGGCGGTCCTTGGTATTAAACCAACTTAGGCCAAAAGCCTAAGCTTGGGGGAGTACGTATTTCTCACCGACTTTACATTCATGTTCACACACTAGTCGTTGGTGCTCATACTCTTTCATTGTATTATCCATGTTACTTTAAATCTCCTTTTCTAGTTTTCTTCTTGTGTGTGTGATAAACCTTAAGAAAAAACAAAAAAATAGTTAGTTTAATTTCCTTGCTTGTAGTAGAAATTAAAATTAAAATCCAAAAAGATTTCTCGATCTTCTTTTACTTGTTGGGAGCTTTCCCGTGTAAATAGTTTTATTTTCTTTTCTTTCTTCTGAGGGTCGAGAAGACCATATTGAAAATGCTTAGTGGCTCTCATATGCATGATTGATTATTTATATTTAGAGCCCATATTACTTGTCTTCTCTCTTGAGTTGAATGCTTGCAGATTTCAGCTTAGTCCAATGCACATGCACTCTTATTATTATACACTTCGTTCGTTCGTGCGAGTGAAAGGCAATGATGACGATATATGATGGACTTATTGGGATGAGAAAAGCTGGTATGAACTCGACCTCTCTTGTTTTTGTAAATATGATAATTCATCGTTCCTGAGTCAGCTATTATGAAGTAAACATATTTGCAATGACACTTAGAGATTATAGTTGCTTGTGCCATGCTTGATTAGCTATGAGTTATAATGGTTTACCTTGCGTGCCAACATGCTATTAGAATGATTATGATATGGTATGATGGGATGGTATCCTCCTTTGAATGTATTAAGTGACTCGACTTGGCGCATGTTCACGCATGTAGTTGAATCAAATCAACATAGCCTTCATGATATTTATGTTCATGGTAGATTATATCCTACTCATGCTTGTATCCTGTATGAATTAATTTTAATGCATGCTTACGACTGTTGTCGCTCTCTCAGTTGGTCGCTTCCCAGTCTTTTGCTAGCCTTCACCTGTACTAAGCGGGAATACTGCTTGTGCATCCAAACTCCTTAAACCCCAAAGTTGTTCCATATGAGTCCACTATACCTTCCTATATGCGGTATCTACTTGCCGTTCCAACTAAATTTGTATGTGCCAAACTCCAAACCTTCAAATGAAATTCTGTTTTGTATGCTCGAGCAGCTCATGTTACAACTAGTGCTGCCTATATCTTCCATGCTAGGTGTGTTATTCTCAGAGGAGTGGACTCCGCTCCTCATTCACGAGAAAGGGCCGGTAACCGGGATGCCCAGTCCCATGATCCAAAAAGATCAAAGCAAATCAAAATAATTAAACAAAACTCCCCCAGGGCTGTTGTATGTTGGAGGCACTCGTTGTTTCGAGCAAGCCATGGATTGATGCTTGTTGGTGGTTGGGGGAGTATAAACCTTTACCATTCTGTTTGGGAACTGCCTATAATGCATGTAGTATGGAAGATACAGCCATCTCATAGGTGTTGCGTTGACAGCGAAAGTATGCTGCTCAAAATGTTATTCAATCTCTATTTTAAAATCGAGCTCTGGCACCTCTACAAATCCCTGCTTCCCTCTACGAAGGGTCTATCTATTTACTTTTATGTTGAGTCATCATCCTTCTTATTAAAAGCACCCGCTGGAGAGCACACTGTCATTTGCATTCATTATTACTGGTTTATATTGGGTATGACTTGACTGGATCTCTTTTACCATGAATTACAATGTTTAGTCAGTCCTTGATCTTTAAAGGTGCTCTGCATTTATGTTTTGCGGTCTCAGAAAGGGCTAGCGAGATACCATTTTGTTATATCATGTTATGATTATTTTGAGAAAGTGTTGTCATCTGAGTTTTATTATTATGACTCGCTAGTTGATTATGCTATTGATATGAGTAATTGTGAGACCTATGTGTTACTGTGAGTATGGTTAGTTCATAATATTTGCTGAAACTTGAATGCTGGCTTTTCATGTTTACAACAACAAGAGCAAACAGAGTTTGTAAAAGTTTTTCTTTATCACTTTCAGTATGTCAACTGAATTGCTTGAGGACAAGCAAAGGTTTAAGCTTGGGGGAGTTGATACGTCTCCAACGTATCTACTTTTCCAAACACTTTTGCCCTTGTTTTGGACTCTAACTTGCATGATTTGAATGAAACTAACGCGGACTGACACTGTTTTCAGCAGAACTGCCATGATGTTGTTTTATGTGTAGAAAAGAAAAGTTCTCGGAATGTCCTGGAAATCCACGGAGGCACTTTTCAGAATTAATAAGAATTTTTGGCAAAAGAATCAAGGCCAGGGGGCCCACGGGCTGTCCATGAGACAGGGGGGTGCCCCCCCTAGGGGCGCGCCCTCCTATCTCGTGGCCCCCCCCGGACCTCCTCCGACCTCAACTCCAACTCCATATATACCGTCTCGGGGAGAAAAAAATCGAGGAGAAAGTTTCATCGCGTTTCACGACATGGAGCCGCCGTCAAGCCCTAATCTCTCTCGGGAGGGCTGATCTGGAGTCCGTTCGGGGCTCCGGAGAGGGGGATTCGTCGCCGTCGTCGTCATCAACCATCCTCCATCACCAATTCCATGATGCTCACCGCCATGCGTGAGTAATTCCATCGTAGGCTTGCTGGACGGTGATGGGTTGGATGAGATTTACCATGTAATCAAGTTAGTTTTGTTAGGGTTTAATCCCTAGTGTCCACTATGTTCTGAGATTGATGTTGCTATGACTTTGCTATGCTTAATGCTTGTCACTAGGGCCCGAGTGCCATGATTTCAAATCTGAACCTATTATGTTTTCATGAATATATGTGTGTTCTTGATCCTATCTTGCAAGTCTATAGTCACCTATTATGTGTTATGATCCGACAACCCCGAAGTGACAATAATCGAGATACTTCTCGGTGATGACCGTAGTTTGAGGAGTTCATGTATTCACTATGTGTTAATGCTTTGGTCCGGTTCTCTATTAAAAGGAGGCCTTAATATCCCTTAGTTTCCACTAGGATCCCGCTGCCACGGGAGGGTAGGACAAAAGATGTTATGCAAGTTCTTTTCCATAAGCACGTGTGACTATTTACGGAATACATGCCTACATTACATTGATGAATTGGAGCTAGTTCTATATCACCCTATGTTATAACTATTGCATGAGGAATCACATCCGGCATAATTATCCATCACTGATCCATTGCCTACGAGCTTTTCACATATTGTTCTTCGTTTATTTACTTTTCCGTTGCTACTGTTACAACTACTACAAAATCCCAAAATCATTTACCTTTTCTGTTGCTACTGTTACCATTACTATCATACCACTCTTGCTACTAAATACTTTGCTGCAGATACTAAGTTATCCAGGTGTGGTTAAATTGACAACTCAACTGCTAATACTCAAGAATATTCTTTGGCTCCCCTTGTGTTGAATCAATAAATTTGGGTTGTACTTCACCCTCGAAAGCTGTTGCGATCCCCTACACTTGTGGGTTATCAAACATCCTCTTCATTGTCTTGTTCTTCTTCTTGTCTTTCTTCGTTGTTGTTGGCGTTGTTGTTCTCCCGTGGAGGTGGAGAGGGAGGTCGTCGAGGTTCATCTTGTTGTACATCCTCGTTTTCATCGTCTTGATGTGTCTCACTCGTGGATGCCTCCAAGTCAACTTGTGGTTCACTTAGACGTGAAGTTGAGGCCTCCACTTGGACGGACAAGGTACTCTCCTTCACCTCCGTTAGGCTAATCTTGCCGATAGACAAGTCTTGGATTGCTTATGAAGGATCTTTGTCACCTACATCAATTGGAAATTGCTCTACTTGCGAGCCGTTAGATTCATTAAACTTCACATCTACCGTCTCTTCAACCTTTCGGGTGAAATTGTTGTAGACACGGTAAGTGTGAGAGTTTGAGCCATAATCGAGTAGGAAACCTTCATGAGACTTAGGAGCAAATTTTGAACGACGATACTTATCAAGAATGTAACACTTTGAGCCGAATACCCGAAAGTATCCAACTTGGGGTCTGTTACCGATGAGAAGCTCGTATGCCGTCTTGCCGAGTAGCTTGTGAAGATATAGATGATTCGTTGCATGACAAGCTGTCTCAATCGCTTCCGCCTAAAAGTGTTTTGGCGTCTTGTACTCATCAAGCATCATTCTTGCCATTTAGATGAGTGTCCGGTTCTTCCTCTCAACAACTCCATTTTGTTGAGGTGTGTACGTATCTGAGGACTCATATGAAATGCCTTCTTCGTCAAGAAAGGTGTCCACATTGGCGTTCTTGAACTCCATTTCGTTGTCGCTGCGAACCTTCTTGATCTTCACTTCAAATTGATTTTGGGCCTTCCTAGCGAAGTTTTTGAAGATCTTTTGGACCTGCGTCTTATCATCAAGAAATAACACCCATGTAAACCTTGAAAAATCATCAACAATGACTAGCCCAAATGAGTTACCACCGAGAATCTTGTAGGCGTTGGGACCGAAAAGATCCATGTGAAGTAGCTCGAGCGGTCTCCTCGTGGTCATGATGTTCTTCACGGGGTGGCTTCCTCCAACCTGTTTTCCTGCTAGCGCTGCAAAGTCTATCCTTGTCAAATATGACATCTTTAACACCAAGGATATGATCACCTTTAATAAGCTTGTCAAGGTTTCGCATGCCCACATGACCTAACCGTCTATGCCACAACCAGCCTTTGGAATATTTAGCAATTAAGCAAGTTCTAGGTTGAGCCTTTTTAGTGAAATCAACAATGTATAGATCACCTCTACGTATGTCGGTAAAGACCATTTTATGATTATCTCTTCGAAACACTTGGCAATCTACTTCAGCAAATAGGACACTAAAACCAAAGTCAGCTAGTCTAGATACAAAAAGTAAATTATAGCCAAGAGATTCAACGAGCATAACATTTTGTATGGAGCTGTCATGTGAGATCGCCACCTTACCGAGGCCAACCACCTTACCATTTGAGTTATCACAAAAACTGACATACTTTCGAGAACCGTCATTTTCAACAAGCTCACAAAACATATCTTTGTCTCCGGTCATGTGATCGGTACATCCACTATCAAGGACCCATTCCTTTCCTCTGGCCATGTAGCCGCGAAGGTTAGCCATAAGACCAAAGTGTCTCATAGACTCTTCAAGATCAAAGTCATTATCATCATCCTCATCATAGTATCCATGTTCAACATCATCTTGCAAGTGATCATTTCCTAGAGAGAGTGATTCATTAGATATATGATTTTGACAATGTTCATCTCTATGAATTCTAATAGCTTCGGAAATAATATTGCTAATGATTTCAACATCTCCTTTGGCACGCATAAGATTAGAAGCTCAAATAAACAATCTCCAAACTTAGGATCATTGGGATTCATCTTATTCAAAGCAATATACTTATGAAGAATCTCATCTAAGTTTTTCAAGGAGTAGTCCGGAAATCGTTCCTCAAGAAATCTCCATATAGTATACGCACAATCAAGAGTTGGCAAGTGACCAATCAAATTTCTAGGCAAACCTCTAGTGATAAGACTGATAGTTCTAAGATTGCGAATCGTGTCAAGAGACTCATCATGGGTAGGATGCAAGGGATCAACAAGGGGTTCACAAGGAGTAGTAATGTACTTGTTCAATGATATTCATGAAAAAAATCCAAGCATCTCATTTTTCCACTCACTAAAGAACTCTCCATCAAGCATAGGCACTCTACGTCTAAGACTCCCCAACGTAGACTCATCCATGTTCCTCCAATGGTGATTAAACCAAAGCAATGGAGACCAAAGCTCTAATACCAATTGAAAGGATCGAGAAGAGGTGTCTAGAGGGGGGGGGGTGATTAGACTCTCAACAAATAAAGGTGGCAGTTTTTAAGTTTTTCAAGTTGAGGTTGGAAACTAGCACAATATCAAACATTCACAATACAATTCAAGCAAGCATGCAAAGAGTATATGAGCAGCGGAAAGTAAAACATGCAACTTGCAATAAAGTAAAGGGATGGGATTGGAGTGTGCAAACGCAATTGGAGACATGAATATTTTTGACGTGGTTCCAATAAGTGGTGCTATCGTACATCCACGTTGGTGGAGACTTCAACCCACGAAGGGTAACGGTTGCGTGAGTCCACGGAGGGCTCCACCCATGAAGGGTACACGAAGAAGCAACCTTGTCTATCCCACCATGGCCATTGCCCACGAAGGACTTGCCTCACTAGGGTAGATCTTCATGAAGTAGGCGATCTCCTTGCCCTTACAAACTCCTTGGTTCAACTCCACAATCTTGACGGAGGCTCCCAAGTGACACCTAACCAATTTAGGAGACACCACTCTCCAAAAGGTAATAGATGATGTGTTGATGATGAACTCCTTGCTCTTGTGCTTCAAATGATAGTCTCCCCAACACTGAACTCTCTCTCTCACAGATTTGGCTATGGTGAAAAGATGATTTGAGTGGAAAGCAACTTGGGAAAGGCTAGAGATCAAGATACTTATGGTTGGAATGGAATATCTTGGTCTCAACACATGAGTAGGTGGTTCTATCTCAGAAAATGAATGCTGGAAGTGTAGGCACGTTCTGATGGCTCTCCTCACGAATGAAGAATGGGTGGAGGGGTATATATAGCCTCCACACAAAATCTAGCCGTTACACACAGATTTCCAAACTCGGTGGGACCGAATGGTAAAACTCAGTCAGACCGATTCTGGTCAAAATGCGAACGTTAAAGTTTTCGGTGGGACCGACAAGGTCAACTCGGTGGGACCAATGTGCAGGGGTTAGGGTAAAACCTCAACTCGGTTTGACCGATTACACAAACTCGGTGGGACCGATTTTGGTAATAAGCAAACTAAGTATTGGTCAAGCAAACTCGGTGGGACCGACTGAACAAACTAGGTGAGACCGAAATTGTTGCAATAGGTCACAGAGAATTTGCAAGCCCATCTCGGTGAGACCGAACTAATTAGGGTTTGGCAGTGGCTGTATAAGATGAACTCGGTGGTGCCAGATATATCAAATCAGTGGGCCCGAGTTTGACTTTTAGGTTTAGGACATATGTGGATATGAGAAAGTGGTTGAGGGCTTTGGAGCATGTCACTAAGCACTTTGAGCAAGCAAGCCATTAAGCAACACCTCATCCACTTTTAATAGTATTGGCTTTCCTATGGACTCAATGTGATCTTGGATCACTAAAAGTGAAAATGCAGAGTCTTGAGCTTTTGCCAATGTTTGCCCTTAGCATCTTGAAGGGTTTCCACATCTTCTTGTCCATGTCCATGCCACTCTAATGTTGAACTTATCTGAAATATACTAGATAGAAACATTAGTCCAACAAGACATATGTTGACATTAATTACCAAAATCACCCAGGAAGCACTTGTGCTTTCAATCTCCCCCTTTTTGGTAATTGATGACAACATACATCAAAGCTTTTAGATAAAGATATAAGGAAATAGTAAGTAAAGCTTTGGCAATACATGCAACATGCATTAGCTCCCCCTGCATGTATGCAATCATGTGATGATGGATCATAAGAATATGAGAATGCATAAACATGATAGAGCAAGCAATGAGTTACATGTTTCTTGGCTATATGCATCAGAGCAAATGATATGGATGCTGGAAATATACCTTTCAAGTTCATGAATTTTTCTTGCAAACAATATGTACCACAGCAAGAGGTCTTCATGCACATGAGTGTGATGCATATACTTACCTTGTGGTCTTGAACTAGCTTTGAAGGAGATGTACCTGGGTAAACAAGGTTAGATAACACAAGAACATCTACTAGACAGAGCAAGGACAGGAGATCACAAGAATACCAAGATTTGGGATGACATGTTGAGAGTGAGTACTAGGTACTCTATTTAGTTATAGACATGTCCTCAAGAATAAAGATATGCAATGAATTCCAAAGATTTTCTTTCCTTAGGACTGAGCTCTCTCCCCCTGAATCTGACATAGATAATGAGAGAAGATGGGGAAAGAAAATAACCAGAGCAAGATAGAATTATACCATATATTATCATGCTATCATGTCTTTCCCCTCTTGAAGACACGAGACAACTTTCCTCTTAAGAATGTAAGCATTAGGAGAAGCTTTAGGAGTGCATTCTCTCTTATGTGATAAGCTTTGATGTGCTCTCTCCCCCCCTTTGACATCAATTTCCAAGAAGGGACTTCTGGAGCATGTGTCAAGTAGGTTTTTTGGGATACAAGAGCTGTTTTTTTGGATACAGGAGCTGATCGAGTTGCTCTGAGTTGGAGTGATAGTGCTTTTTATTTCCCAAACACATGAGCTAAGTTTTTTGAAGAATAGTTGCTCTTAGTCGAGCGTTTTTCTTTAGTGATACAGAACTGTTGGAGTTGCTCTTAGCCGAGAGGATATGAAAATTGTTGGTATAGCTCTTAGCTCTTTTG